>NC_134471.1:37862188-38021535 GCF_964194025.1 Convolutriloba macropyga | reverse complement strand
CATCCAAATAATTCTTCCAGGCACTAAAACATGAAAAGGAGTACGAAAAACGTCTAATGCAGAAAATCACAAAAATTGCTCAAGATTGCATATAATTTTTGACTATTTCGTATGCTTTTTCGGCCTTTTATAATAATTGTCAGAAAGTATTTTTGGTAAGGATAGTGTTACTTAGTAAAAACCATAGAACGTTTGATTGCACATTTTTTAATGAAAAATATTACGTTTTGCAGTTTGTTTTTAAATAGCCGCACAGCGAGAGCTGAGGCTATTTTTGGCCTTCTCTTGTTTTTACGACTCGAAGAGAGTATTGAGATTCTACAGGTTTTTTTTAGCAGAAAGCAAGCTTGTTCATGACTTGAATTTTGACTTCTGTTCGAGCATTTACCTCCGGTTGTGATTGTTGACTTCTGTTTTCGAACATTGGACTTTAACAGTAGCTTCGTTTGTAATGTGTAGTAATTAGGAACTGCTGGTAATATTCAAGGTGAAAAGGTCATTTTGAGATTTTTTGTTCCTATATAAGTCACCGCTAATTATCTAAACTACATCGCACAACCCCCCCCCCCCACCACCACCACCACCACCTATCTACCCCCCCCCCAACCCAACACCTACCTACCTACCCCCCCCCCCCCACCCACGGCCCCCAGCTACCCCCCCCCCCCCCCAACTACCCCAGTACTACCCACTACCCGCCTCCCCAACCTATCTATCTACCCCCTCCCCCCACCCCAACTTAACCCCCCCCATCCCCACCTTCCCGTACCCCCCAAACTACCCCCTCCCTTCACCTAGCTACCCCCACCCAACTACCCACCTCCCCAACCTATCTACCCACCCACCTACTTACCACCCACCACCTACCTACCCCTCTACCCCCAAACTACCCCCCCTACCCCCAAACTACCCCCCGCCCTCTACCCCTACCCCCAAAACTACCCCCTCCCGCCACCTACCCCTCAACTACCCAAGCACTACCCACCTCCCCAACCTATCTATCCAACCACCCCACGTAGCCCCCCGCCCCCGCACCTAAAAAATTGTCGGCATTTTAAAAACACTTTAATGTGGTTTGTTGGGCTACTTTTGTGTTTTTCGTTTGTCTATTTTGATGTTCTGATATCGGTAAGGTTAGGTTAGAGATCATAATGTACGACGACTCGAGTCGTTTCCGGTATTCTACCGGCTATGTTTTTTTTTATTTCGTCATCAAGATTTTTGTTACGACCATATGACGTCACAACCACTTCAAATCTTCTTTTTATAGCTGCTAAGCTAAGTGGAGTTATATTGCAGTGCTCTTGGTTTTTTTGTTTTGTCGTCTGGCGATTTCGTTTTACTTCTTCCTCTCACTAATGGCGTTGCACTTAAAAACGTAAGTTTAATTTGAATATGTTAAAGATCAAAGGGGAGCTTATATGTCCAGTAAAGGTCCCTAATAGGAGGCTTCTGCGGGATGATTTTGAACAAGCTTTATTAATTTATCACTGAATATTTTGCTACCTAGTTTTTTGAGCGGCATCGACTTTTCAATTTAGATCTGTCTCTGTTTCTATCTCTAATATACTGCACGCGGGTCTATTTCGCTGCTACTCCGGCAATCTGCAGGCTATGTTTGTTCATTCGTTCATGCAATTTCAACGAAAGCGCTTGTGTGACGTCATTTTTTTCTCTTAGTTGAGCGAGTTTTTTTATTCATTTGCGTGATTAATTTTTTTGTCAGACTTGACTTACCTCACTCTCAAAATTGACTTCCTCACTTTGAAATTGACTTTCGTTTTAATTTTGACTTGACTTTAATAAAGTGATAAGGTCAAATGGGTGTGTGCATCACTCTAAATGAAGGTTATTTGAGAGCGGCAAATAGAGGCATCAAAAACTTGTACAGATTGTTTATCAAAACGTAAGATATCAGCCTTCAATGAAAAACGATTTTTTTGTCTGTCTTTTTACTGTTTTCTTAGACTGCAAATCTACGAAGCTATTGCGGCTATTTTCTGGCAATCTGCCAGCTATGTTTATAGTTTTTGTTTTTATCTCATGTTTTAGTGTCTCTTAGTGCTTTGGGTTTTGCATGAGTTCTCAATGAGTTCTTTCGATGAGTTCTCTCAGCATTTGTTGTGAATTTTATGGATTTATTGAGAAAAACCGTTGAAAAAATTTAACGGAATTATTAGAATTTGGTCTTTTTCTTTTTCCTGGTTTTTCGCATGTTTGAGAGGTATCGTTGTTTATGTTTTGATATTCTCTGGTCGAACATAATTCAACTGTACTAGAGATTTCATTATTAATAGCTGCGGGCTATTAATGGCCTTCGCTTGTTTTTTTTTGTATTCAGTCGTGAAGATATTTGTTACGACCATAGGACGTCTCAATCACTTGAAATATGCTTTTTGTTTTTTCAGGCAATTTCAACTGAACTGCGTGCTTGACCTCATTTCAACTCTCAGTAGCGAGTGTTTTTTCGTTCATTTGCGTGATTATTTTTTGGTCGCACTTGACTTACCTCACGCTCAAAACTTACTTCCTCACTCTGAAATTGACTTTATTTACTTTAATTCAAAGATATAAAGTCAAGTATGCGTGTACAATTCTTAGCGAAGGTTATTTAAGGGCAGCTATAGAGGCAGCAATAATTTGATCACTTTCCTTATCAAAAGTATAACATCTTTCAGATGAATTATAAGAGTTTCTTTTTGGTCTGTCTTTCACTATCTTTTTGTGACCTACGAAACTGTTGCCGGAACTGGTGTGAAAGTTTTGAAAGTTTCTGTGAAATTTTTGTCGTTTTTTCAGTTTTTATTTTTATAGAGCAAAGCAAGTTTTTATGCTTCGAAAATGGGTTAATTGATTTTTTAACTACATGCAAGTGATTTTTAGGCTCTAGATATTATTCTTTTACGCATATTTTTTTAATGTTTAAATTTCTTAAATTTTTCAATTATTTTCAGGTTTTATTACAGTTGCGAAGCTGTAAGCTGAGCGTAGCTATATTGCGGTGCTCTTGGTTTTTTTGTTTCGTCGTCTGACGCTCTTTTTCGTTTTACATTTGCTCACACAGCAAAGCTGAAAAAGTCAAATTTTCTGAATCACTTCTTCCTCTCACTAACGGCATTTGCGCGCGTGACGTCCCATTTCTCACTCGCTTTAGCGAAGTTTTTAGGTTATTTGCGTGATTAGATTTTGATCATACGTGACTTACCTCACTCGAAAATGACTTTTGCACTTTAAAACTTAAGTTTTAATTTGAATTTGTTTAAGGTCAAAGGAACTCATATGTGCAGTAAAGGTCCCTAATAAGAGGCTTCTGTGGAATGAATTTTAACAAGCTTTATTAATTTATCGCTGAATGTTTTTTAGCCTAGCTTTTTGAGCGGGGTCGATTTTTCAATTTAGATCTGTATCTGTTTCTATCTCTAATATATGGCAGGCAGGTCTATTCTTTCGCAGCTATTCCGGCAATCTGCCGGCTATGTTTTTTTAGTGACCAATGAGACATTTTTTTTAATTGCTCTCTAACAAAGTTTGTAGCAGTTATATTAGTCATGTGGGCCTTTTTTAATGCGATTTTTTGACCGGTTTTTTGTCTGACCCATTTGACTTTTTGCCCTCAAAAACAGGATAAACAGGTAGCGCCCAGCGGCTCTTTTCTGGAGCCTTCAGCTCAGCTCTCTAGTCTCCGAGTATGTCATTCACAGAAACTATTTTGGAGACTTATGGTGCAAAGGGCAGTTCTTAGAAGTTAAAGAACCCCACTGTTTACCTCAACCCCGCTGTTGTCCCCCCACCCCACTGTTGCCCAATCCCATCAGGCCCCCGGTTCACCCTACCCCCGTGGCTAGCTACTCAGAAAGCCAACCGCTCGCCTGTCGTTTGAAAGCAATTCGCCCGACGTCAGTCGGTTATATTTATTATTTTTCAATTTCTTAGTTTAGGAGGGCAAAGAGACTTTAAATTATAAAACTGTGGCAATGAATAGTTTTTAGCAATGCGAAAAGTATTTGAAAGTTTTTTCTAAGATTTTTAGCACCTTTTCGTGATTCTCAAACCAGTTTAGATCAGTTTATGCCCCCAGAGGTGCCATTTTGTAGTTTTTGACAAGAAATTGCTAGATTTGATGAAATTAGTGTCTTTGAACCTTAAGTTTTTATTATTTTCAATTATTAATGTACAGTGTTTTGTAATTGCTCTCAAACGAAGTTTGTAGAAATTATATTAGTCCTGTCGGTCTTTTTTTTCATGCGATTTTTCGCTTGACGGATTTTTCGTCTGACGCTTTTGACTTTTTGTCCTCAAAAATGGGATAAAAAGTTAGCGCCCAGGGGGCATTAAGTGCACTTTTAGAGCCGTTCAGCTCTGTTTCAGCTCAAACTGGCTTGGAGACTTATACTTATGTTGTACTTAGGGCGGTTCTTAGAGGTTGACCCCTCCACTGTTGACCCCCCACCCGCGCTGTTACCCCCTCGCTGTTGCCCCCAACCCCCCCCCCCCCACACACATCAGAGCTTGGTACAACTCGCCCCCCCCCCCCCCGTTTATAGCTGCTGACGAAAAACCGCTCGCTAAAAGCATGCAAATTTCTACTATTTTTTACTGTTTTTTCTAGCTTTTTGAAAATTTTTGACATTTTTTGATTTTTATTAGACCTAGGTGTGAAGGAGTCTCTTTAGGTTTCATTATTAGGCTACTGCATAGTTTCTAGCTGTAATGGATTGGTTTCAACTTTTTAACATCACGAATTTTAGCTTTTTTTTGACAAAACATGCAATTTTTTTTAAAAATTTTCAAAATTGAGATCTGTATCTGTTTCTATCTCTATTATATGGCACGCAGGTCTATTCTTTCGCAGCTATTCCGGCAATCTGCCGGCTATGTTTTTAATCTTAAGTTTTCCTTGAAATAAATTTGAATTGGGTGCTGTTTACAATTTGTGTTGTTCTTATATACAAGTTTTGGTGGTACTATAAAACTGCCAGTTTCCTGTTTTCTTTGTCATGATACTATAAAAATATTTCAGCCAACATAATATAAAGCATTCAAGGTAGCTGCAGCACAGACTCGTGGAAATGTTTTAACCTGATAATATCTTACAATTCGAAAATAATTTGCAACTACGGGGCCATTTTAGAGAGGCTTACCAAAATATCGTGTAGATTATACGCGGTACAACTAGATAACGTAGTTCTGTCTGGAAGCTGCAGTTAAAACAGAATTTCAACAAATAGGTTCTTTCCATACTGAGGTGGCACAGATCAAACCAATCAGGAGGACGCAACCTTTCGACAAAAATGTGGGGTTCATTGGCATTGGGACGATAGGCCATGCCCTGGCTGAGTTGCTGCTCAAGCAGAATTTCAATGTCTACGTATGGAACAAAACGCCCCAAAAGGTTTACAGTCAAAGTTTTTCGGATGTTTCTAGCTTAGTCTAATTTGTCAGCTTTAACACATAAGCTTAGAGGGTACATTATAGTAGCAAAATTTATATATGCCGATTTTTTGATTGGGCAAATTGCTTTCAATTGTGAACTGGTTTTGGTATGCATCATTATTTCACTAGCTCACTAGCTAAATTAATGGGGGGATGGCACTTGAAGTGATAGCTAGTTTTTAAATCCTTCGCAATTTGCCGAATGATAAATGGCATTGGAGCGGTCTGCATTGGGGCTATTAGCAATGGTTATAGACGGAAAGAACCGTCCGTCAGCTCCTGTGAGCGATGTCGTGGATTGTTACGGTATTCATGTTCTTTCGCTTCTCTTTCCAGGAAGAAAGGTTCTGTACATCTGAGCAAAAATTAGTAATAGCCGCTCTCATCTTTTCAGCCGGCTATTATAGCGACCTGTTTTTACAATTCAAAGAATTTGAATGGTTTTGTTGGTGCGTATTTGTGGCGCGTCTTTTTTGATCGGTATTTTGTTTAGTATCTTTAAAACAGGAAGTGAAATACGTGAAAAAAATGATAGTCAAATTGCTGAAGAGCAGAGAATAGGGATTGCTTTTTCTGTTCATATCGCATTATTCAGAGAGAGCGAGAAAAGTAGATTTGAAAAGTTTTGCTAAGCGAGCTTTTTTGGATCATGTGCGGCTTTTTCAAAGCAGTTTTTAGTTTAAACCTACACTTTTTCACTGTAAGGGGTTTAATAGCCGCCGTCAGCCTCTCAACGGCTATTAATTAGGCCTTCTGTGTTTAAATTCGCTTTGTCTTTTGATCACGTTTTCTCGTTTGACTCGTGACTGACCTCACTCACCTTTTCAACTGAATGGATTTTAAATTCTTTCACGCATTGAATTACACAATGTAGTGTATTACGGTCAAACTCAATAGAGCAAAATCAAAAGAAACGGGGGATCTCCATTTGTGCCCCCAGATAGTGATTGCATATTTATTATTGGCACCCCCCAGACACACGTGCCATATTTTCACACAAAGGTTTACTATGTAATGGCACTCGCTCTGTATCTGGGGGGGGGGGGGGGGGGGGGTACAGAACGTACTGGAGTGGTACAAATGGAAAAGATCCGAAACGGGATAAAACGATAACGCAAGGAAATTATTCAGTGCTTTGGGTTACCAAAGTTAATTAGAGCGATTGCTAGCTGACATTGGCATTAAGCTTAATAGCTTCCAGTTTAGAAGCTGAATTAAGTTTTGTTTTTGAATTTAACTGAAACTGCAAACGAAATTAGAAAACTTAGAAAAATTTTCTGTCAGTCTCTCTGTTTTTAAATCTTTTTGTTTCAATCGCGATGTGCGTCAACTGCTGCTATTTTTGGCAATTCGATGGCTACTCTTGTCGCATTTTTGAATACAAGTAATAGATCGTCAGGAAGCGTTTTTGACCACCTGAATCAAAATTTATTGTGCCAAACAATTGAGTTATTTTAATCTAGTTTTGGCTAGTTTTTGTCTGTCCTTAAAATTTTATGCCCATTTTTCATGATTTCATGCTTCTTGTAGGGGGGTTCTATCCTTAATATAAAACTGTTCTATAGATGTTGATCCTAAACGATGCCAATGAATACTATACAGGTCTATGGACAATTTTCAAGAATTTTGAGAATATTCTTTGGCTTTGTTAACAGCCGCCCTCATCTCAGCCGGCTATTATAGCGCTCCTATTTTTTTTTCGTCGAATTTTTTTTTGCTTTACCCATTTTTACCGCTTTTTCGACATTTTGCGTGAAATCTTTTTGACTTCTCGTTTAAGGCTAGTTTCACTCTTCTGTCATTCTGCTCAAAGTCTTTTTAAACAGCAGCTGCTCAGCAAAGCAATTCAAAATGAAGAGAGTCATTGTAAAAAATTCAAAGTCAGAAATAGAAACGGGATAAACCCATGAAGCCCAATTTTAGATGCCCGGTACTTGAAATTTGTTCTCATAAGTTTTAGTTAATATCTATTATGCTTATTGGTATTGATACTAGACCCTGTAGCCTCTCACTGAGAGACAGGAATATGTTCAATTACGAAATAACATCAAAATAAATTGCACTTAAAAATGTTTTTATACAAAAATCAATTTTTGTTGATATTTTCCTTTCAATCCCAATAGAGTTATTGGAATCAACGGCGGCTATTTTCCGGCAATCTACCGGGTATATTTTTTCATTTTCTTTCTTTTTCTTCGGTTCTCTCTATATGAACTCTTAGTTCAAGTTTCTCCTAATTGCTAGTTATTCAATGCATGAAAACTAAACGTGTGGCAAATTTTTTTTTACTAATAGATTGTTTGGAGTCGCACTAATTTTTTATCAGATGTCTTCAGTTTTTGTTCTCAGATACTTATCTATTACTCCTTTGCTTATTGTTGCAAAAAAAGGTTATTATAATTAAGTAATAGGCTCCTTATGTCAGTTTCAGTGGTCAGCTGTCTACTTCGAGTTGTTACCGGAGTTCTTCCGCCTATGTTTTTTCAAGATCTGTTTACACATTTTTTTAATTTTTGAAGTCAAATTGGAGAAGTGGTTTTAGTCACGCTGAAACAAGAGGCGCAGCGAAAAAGGAACTGGTTGTCGTGGCGTGAAATATTTCACTGTAATTTTAGAGTAAGGAAACGGAGTTTGAACAAAATTAGATTTCTCGATTGCTGTTATTGTGCACATGCGACAATTTGAGTTCGATTTTTTTACTTTTGTTCGATTTTTAATTGCTTTTTTCTAAATGGTTTTGTAAATCCAATCCCAGTAAATTTTAGGTCTAGTTTTTTGCTGTCATTGAAAATTCTTCGAATTTTATATCGGCTCTTAATTTAATTTAACTGAAATTTGCAACATTGTGAGTTATCGGAGCGATATTCAGGTAATCTTCCGGCTGTGTTATACATTTCTATGCCCCTTTCTTCACATCTCTTAAATTTCATCGCGGATATTTTCAATGTTGATTTTTTTAGCGTATACAATACAAGACAATTGATGTTGGCGGTTGAGTGCTGCTAATTGATGTATTTCAAGAAAAGATCTGAAAACTCGAATTTTCATATTCTCAATTTTTATTGAAAATTTTTCATTGTTTTTAGTCCGCCCGCATCTCAGCCGGTTATTTTTGCTGCGCTATTTTTTTTAATTTGCCATTATTTCACTTAATTTTCGCTCACAGCTTGTTCAACATTACGCGTGTTCTTTTTGACTTCTCTAGGCTAGTTTCACTCTTCTTTCATTCTGCTCAAAGTTCTCGCATAGCAGTTACTTAGGACGACAGAATCAGCGGAATCAGCGTGGAAAAATGAAATCAAAGATAGAAACGGATAAACGCATAAAGCCCAATTGCAGATGCCAGTTGTTTTTTTCCGTTCTTTCAATCCCATTCGGGGTCATGAGAATCAATGGCGGCTATTTTCTGGCTATCTGCCGGGTATGTTCATTTTATTCAGGCAATCGATTGGCTAGTTGAATATTTGACTTACTCATCGTGTAAAAAATGTCTTTTGAGAAATTTGTTTTTTTTTTTTGGTTTAAAATCTAGAATTTTGATCGAGAAACAAACATTATGCTAGTTGACTTATGCTAGTTGACTTATGCTAGTTGACTTATTCATCGTATTGACTTACGCTAGTTGACTTATTCATCGTGTAAAAAAATGTCTTTTGAGAAATTTGTTTTTTTTTGGTTTAAAATCTAGAATTTTGATCTAGAAACAAACATAATCAAAGTCAAGTTGTCATTCGGCTAAATTCCGTATACCTTATTGGCGTATGGATGTACGTGGTTGAAGAGCCGAGGAATGTGCTGCTTACGTTACCCACAGATTATTATTATACATCCCAATTTTTCATCAAATTGCTTCGATTTATTTTTAGTGCGCCGAGTTGCGAGGCCTCGGAGCTAAGCTGTGTATCTCTGCTGGTGACGTCATGGCCAGGAGTGATGTAACATTCTGTTGCGTCACCAACACTGAGTCTGTTCGCGAGGTAAGACTACAAATGTTAAATGGTAATTTAGGGCCTCGAAACGAAGTGGAGCACAGTTCTTATTGGTGGTTTTTTAATTGCCGCTCACATCTTCTCAGCCGGCGATTATAGCAACCCTACTTTTTTATAATCCAAAGATTTGAACTGTATTGGTGAACTTTCTTATTTACGTCTCAAGAGGCGATATGGTTTGCTGTTTTTACAATTCGAAGAGGAGTTTTGGCGTCTTTTTTATGACTCGAAGAGGATTATCGGTTTCTCGAGGTTTTTTTTTACCGGAAGTACTGTTTGTTCAGACGGCGTTTTGACCTAATGGCGAAAGTGAGTAGAATTGCCATTTAAACTAACGTTTCTGAGCGAGAAAAGTTGTTTGATCACGCGCTGTGTTCAGTGAATGATTTTTCGACTTTGAGAAGTGCTTTTGAGAGAACGACGCATACAGATAAACGCTTCCAGCAGTTATTTCGTCCATTTGGCGCATTTTTTTTCTTTTAGTTCAGCTCTTCGTTCAGATTTGTTCTTCACTGGATCAATATTTATCTCTCTCATATTGATGTTAGTGTTTTTGAGGGCCTCTTGGTAACGTTTCCAGTTCAAATTTGGCATATATTTCTCAATTTTTTTGTATTTTTGGTTAAACGGCGATTATTTAGGCGCTCTCCTTTTTGTTACAATCCAAAGACCTGAATTGTATTGGTGTGCTGTCTTTTTTTAAAAGATGTTTTCACATTTTTGATGACTTTTAGCTTTCGAAACTGGATAAATAGGTAACGCTCAGCGGGCATTAAATTACAATAGACGCCTTAGCTGGCTTCAGTAGTCTTTAAGGTGCCTAATGTACTTAACTTGCTGGGAACGTCTAAATTCAGGGTGAAAATCACTCTTAATTTTTTTTGACCTGCTAAAAGTGATTTTGAACATCAGTTCCTCAGCAAAGCAATTCAAAATGAACAGAGTCAGTATAAAAATTGTAGAAACAATCTGAAAAAAGTCAGAAGTAGAAACGGGATAAACCCAAAAAGCCCAATTTTAGATGCCCGCTATTTGAACGTCGTTCCTATAAGTCTTAGTTACCATATCTTATGCTTATTGGTATTGATAGTAGCCCCTGTAGCCTCTCTAAGAAACAGAAGTATGTTCAACTACGAAATGCCATCAAAATAAATCGGACTTAAACAGTTATCGTTCTTAAACAGGACATCATTTGACATTTGACCCAAGCTCCTTGTGGTCTCTTGCCAGCTAGAATTGCTCTCCATGACTGTTTTGTGAGGTATATGTTTTGGTAATGCAAACTTATTGCAAAAAGTTGTAGTAATTTTTGCATTTTTTCAGGTTTTTAAAGTTTTCATCAGTTTTTGAGTTTTTTTATCTGTGAGAAAATGAATTGAGTTTTGGGCTTGAAATTGGGATTAATTTTAGTGGCAATGGAAAGGCTTTTAATATGTTAATATTGCAAATTTCAGCAGCTGTTCGATAAAATTTTTAATTTTCTAGTTTTTTGAAAATTGTTTTCATTTTCCTAGTTTATTGATCTTTTGGGGCCAATGAAATTTGTTTAGGCTTGAAGTTGGATTATTAGATGGCTTCTGGAGACAATGAATTGGTTTTAAAGATATTAATATCACGAATTTTAGCAGCATTTTAGAAAAGTGTGCGATTGCTCCAAAATTTTTTTGTCATTTTCAGAGTTTATTGATCTTAAGGGGCCAATAAATTTTTTTGGTCTTGCAAGTGGTTTGCTGGATAGACAGATTGTCATCAGTTTTCCAAGTATTTATAGATTTATCGAGTTCTGCTATCTTCAGTGGCCAACAAAACCCTTTCAAGAATTGTACTTGGTTTAATGTGTTGATTTGTGTGGATCAGTTCTGGCCTTCAGGGTAAAAGGTTCAGAATTTTTAGCAATTTTCATATTTTTGGTTACTTTGTTTGAATATTTTAGTTTCTCTAAACTTTTGTATCTCAGTCTTTTGTCTTTGTCTTTATTCAATTGATCTGCTCGTGAGATACATTAGTTGTAAATTTTTTAGTCATTTCGTTCGAATGAATTACTTCATGACTTGTCCCGTTATATTTTTTCAATTCTCCTCATCTCTTGATCACGTTTTTTGTTTTACTTCAGACAAGATCTTCTCGTTTGACTTCTGGATTTTAAGTTCTTCCACGCATTGAACTAAACTACGTAATTTATTGAGTGCAGTTAGATCAAAACAGCAAATTCAAAAGAAACAGTTATCAGCGATTGCTAGCTGAAATTCAAAAGAAAAGGTTAGAGCGATTGCTAGCTGACATTAGTGTTGAGCTCAATAACGTCAGATTAGAAGCCGAATTAAGTCTGGTTTAAGAATATAACTGAAACTGAACGCCAAATTAGAAGAGTTAACACTGAAAAAAGAAACAGAAAATTCTATCTCTACTTTTTAATAGCCGCCATCATCTCAGCCGGCTTTTATAGCGCTCCTATTTTTTTTTACTTCGAATAAAAAAATGTTTCGCTTTGCCTCATTTTGCCGCTTTTTCAACATTTTGCGTGAAATCTTTTTGACTTCTCTAGGCTAGTTTCTCTCTTCTCTCATTCTGCTAAAAGTGATTTTGAACATCAGTTGCTCAGCAAAGCAATTCAAAATGAACAGAGTCAGTATAAAAAATTGAAGTCAGAAGTAGAAACGGGATAAACCCAAAAAGCCCAATTTTAGATGCCGGCTATTTGAACGTCGTTCCTATAAGTCTTAGTTACCATCTCTAATGCTTATTGGTATGGATAGTAGCCCCTGTAGCCTCTCTCTAAGAAACAGAAGTACTTTATGTTCAACTACGAAGTGCCATCAAAATAAATCGGACTTAAAAAATGTTTTGTACAGAAATCTTTTTTTTTCAATATCTTCTATTTTTTCAATCGCAATCATGCTTATTGGAATCAACGGCGGCTATTTTCCGGCAATCTGCCGGGTATGTTTTCCTTTTCTGTCTCAATCCCAATGTGCATCAAGCGCGTCAAGGGCTGCTTTTTTTTACAATTTGCCGGTTATGTTTTTTAGACCTTTGAGTGGACTTCTTCCCAAAGAAATCAGTATGTGGCAACTTTCCTTTGAAAATTCATGCATTGGACACTTTTTAACTGAGTTTTTTTTGTATTAAAAAGGTGTACACATACCAATCCGATATTTTCAATGTTTGTTCGATTTTTCTATTGTTTACTGTTTGCTTTTTAATAGCTGCCGTCAGCCTCTCAACGGCTTAAACGCTCTCCTTTTATAAAATTTGCTTTACCTTTTGATCACGTTTTTCGTTTTACGTAAGTCACGATATTCTCTCTTGAATTGTGACTAACCCCACTCACTATCTTTTCACGCATTGAAATACGCAACGTGGTGAATAATGTCACAGTCAAAAAATCAAAACCAAAAGAAACGGGATAAACCGATGAAGTTCGCTCATTAATTCATAGTGAATTAGGTTCTCAAAGTTCATCAGCGCGATTGTTAGCTGACATTGATGTTAAGCTTATTAGATTTCAGTTTAGAAGCCGAATTAAGTATAGTCTTAGAATCCAACTGAAACTGCACGCCGAATTAGAACTTTTTGACAACAAAAAATAGAAACAAATCTGGTAAATTTCTGTCTCTTCTTTTTTTTCTCTGTCAATCCCGATGTGCATCAACGCCGGCTATTTTTCGGCAATCTGCCAGCTATGTTTTTAAACTAGAAAATGTTCTTTGCACCTCAGGGATTATCATTTCGTGTTGTTAATCATTGATTTTTTTGGCGTTATGTCTTGGCAATTCAGTTAAAATGTTCTTCTTGATAGCAATTCTAACAATATTTTGTCAACATTTTGCGAAATGTTTTAGTGTTTCGAAGCTTTGAGCTTTTTCACTTTATTGTGATAGGAGGATGGCCGTTAAATTTTTCAATTCTTGAATGCTAATTGGAGAAATGTTTTTTTTTCATTATTAATAGCCGCCTCAGCTTCTCAGCCGGCTATTATAGCCGCCTTTTTTTTACAGTTCAAAGAATTTGAATTGTATTGGGGCGCTGTCTTTTTAAAGATCTGTTCACACATGTTCAAGATTTTTGAAGTCAAATTGGAGTAGCTATTTTGTTCACGCCGAAACACGAAGTAGAGTGAAAAGCGAATAATTTTGCGGCGTGAAATTTTTGCTGTAATTTTAAAGTAGAGTGAGAAAACGGTGTTTGAACAAAAATTTGCTTTCTTGCTAGTGGTTTTTTGTTAACATGCGGGAATTTCACTTTGATTTTCACTGTTTTTTTTAAATTTTTTGGATTGGAAATTTTTCTTAATGGTTTTCTCAATCTCTTCATAGCTCATTCTAGACCTAGGTTTTTATTTGAACCAAATTTCTTTCTTTTTCTCGCTAGTGTTTTTTCACATGTGGCATTTTCACGTTTTTCTGTGTTTTCAAATTTTAACTGAATTTTTCGGAAATGGTTTTCCCAATTCTGTCATAGTCCTTCTTAGGTCTGGTTTGTTGTACAGTCAACGAAAATTATCTTTGAATTGTACGTCGGGACTTGTCCTGCTATGTTTTTTTACATCGTCGGATAAAATTTTTCGCTTTACCTCATTTTGCTGCATTTTTGACATTTTGCGTGAAATCTCTTTGACTTCTCTAGGCAAGTTTCACTCTTTTCTCATTCTGCTGAAAGTGTATTTAGACAGCAGTTGATCAACAAAGCAATTCAAAATAAACAGAGTTGGTATCAAAGAAAACGAAATTCGAAATAGAAACGGGATAAACTCATAAAGCCCGATTTTAGATGACCGTTACTCGAACTTTGTTCTTCATTACCATCTGTAATGCTTATTGGTATTGATACTAGCCCCTGTGTGGTCTCACTACGAAACAGGTGTATTTTCATCTCCGAAATGGCATCAAAATAGTTCGCACTTTAAAATTGTTTTTACAAAAATCATTTTTTGACTAGTTTTTCTCCTTTCAATCCCAGTCTTGGTTATAGGAATCAACGGCGGCTATTTTCCGGCAATCTGCTTGGTATGTTTTATAATTTAATTTTAAAGTTATGAGATTCAGATTTTTTTTTACTAATCTGTCCCTTTTATAGCATGTACCATTTTAACTTTCTCGGAAGACTTATGGTTCTATTTGCGCTGCTTTTGATTGTTAGAAAATTAAATGATTTTGGCCTTTTTTTTCGTTTTTTCTAATTTTCTGGCTGGTTTGCAATTGATTTCTTTTTAGTTGTTCTTGAACGAAGCTCATTGCAATTATTGTTAACGTGCGTGATTTTTATATGCAAAATTTTCGCTTGACAGTTTTGACTTTTCGAGTGACTTTACGCCCTTGACTTTTTGCGTTTTGCGTGATCTAAAATCTGCTCTCAATCACAATTTCAAGCAACTGAACTTAATTGGCGGCAATTTAATACTAAAAGTCAAATGAAAAGTGCGCCGAAACTGGTGCCATTTTTCACTTTAAATCTTGATAGTGGTATATGTTAATATGTTAACCTCTAATGTGGTAATTTGAAGCCCACTATTGAACTTCTTAGTCCCTTTTAGGCTCCCCTCCCGCTGAATAAAGCAGGCTGCAATTGATTAGCGCTCCGAATTGTCGTTCGAGAGCAATTCCTCCGACGTTTATTCGGTTATGTTAATATATTGTTGCAGAGCTGGTAGTTTGCTAGAAAAACTTTTGAAAATTTTGAGTGATTTTTAATTTCTGCGACTGAGGGGTTAGGTTTTGGTAGAAAGAGATTTCTTTCATTTTGAGTAATCCATTTCCGTTGTCTTTTAATTATAATGTAAATTTTGCGATTAGTTTTTTTCCGTTATAACTCCAACAAGAAGTTTCTCTTGTTTTTTTTTTAATTTCTGTGAGGGAAAATTGAAATATTTTCTGTTTTCTTGAGTCCTATTTTTTATTATAATAAAATATAAAATATAATAAATTTAAAATAAACTTGGTTTTGGTTGAGTTTCTAAGAATTTTTTCTGCCTTATGGTCTCAATGTGTTTTGGGCCTTAAAATTAATTGCCGAATTTTAGGTTTGTCATTATCAGTTATTTCTTGGAACTTTTTCCCCTGTCAGTTTTGTTATCCTATCAGTATTTGACCGTCCTAAGAGTTTTGGCCACTTTTCGACGTCACTAGATATGCCTCTAAGAATACTAAGTTTTGCAGTATCAAGATTTCACAGTAGGTTTTCTCTGTCTGTTGGTTTAAATCGTTGCGTTTTGTTTTGTTTGAGGTGTGAAGGATTTTGTAGTTGTTTAATTACTCTCAAATGTAGATTGTAGCAATTATATTAGTCTTTTTCTGATGCGATTTTTCGCTTGACAGATTTTTCGTCTGACCCATTTGACTTTTCGTCCTCAAAAACGAGAAACAGGTAGCGCCCAGCGGGCATTGAGTTCTCTTGGAGCCTTTCAGCTCACTAGTCTCCAAGAATGGGATTCACAGCCCCCCGGTGGGTATGGTAGTTTGAGAGCATTTCGCCCGACGTTATTCGGTTATGTTTTTATGCTAGCTTATTTCAAAGATGTCAAGGCTCGAATCTTTCTCGTAATGATATAACTTTCTAGCAATTAAATTGATAACATCTCTTGAGGTAAAGAATTAATGTTTTAAGACAAATGATAATGCTTTTAGTCTGCAGTTACGAAGTTGTTCCAACGCTTCGATTTGGTTGCGGAATTCTTTTGGGAATGTTTTTGATCGGTAGATTTGTTGGAGTGTATTTGAAGCAGAAATTGAAATGTATGAGTGTTTAAGTCAAATTGCTGAAGAGCCGAGTAAATTTAGTGGTCTACTGTTCATGTCTTTTTTGACAGAGCGAGAAAAATTGGTGTAAACAAATTCTCGTTGAGCAAAACTTTTTGATCACGTTCGTAGTTTTTAATGAAGCATATTTTTTCAGTGAAAGGAGTTTTTTTTCAATCATTTTAATTTAGTAATTGTGCGTTTTGGAAGCTTTTCTGGCCGTCTGAATCTAACAATCGATTAAGATGCAACGTTGCATCTCTTTTTATCATTTAATCTTGTTTTAAGCTTTTTTATTAATAGCCGCAGAGCGAGTTGTGGCTTTTATTGGCTTTCTCTTGGTTTTTTTCCTCAAGTTTTTTTGCTACCATATGACGTCACAAGCACTTCAAATCTGTTTGTTCATCCGTTCATGCAATTACCATTGAAATGCTTGCGTGACGTCCTGAATCTGATATTCAAATGTCTTCATGAATCTCATATTGACTATTTCTTATATTTAATTCAAAGAGATAAAATCAAGTGAGTGTCTCACTCTAATTGATAGTTATTTAAAAGCAAATAATAGAAGCAGCAATAAGTTATGCAGTTTAATAATCAAAATATTACGTCTCAGCATCTAATGAAAAGAAGAAATTTGTTTTTTGTCTGTTTTCTCCCATCTTTTGATACTGCAGATCCTGGAAGGGCTATCGAAGATCTATCGTGGCTGTTTTTTGGCAATCTGCCAGCTATGTTCAGTTTGGCTTTTGTGTTTTTCAATTTTTTTTAGCATTTGGTGAGTTTTGTGGCTGAGATTTGTTGTTGCAACAGTTTTTTGCCTTCTCTGTTCTTGATTTTTATTAATTTTGAGTGGTTTTTGTTAACGAAATTTGAGTAAATTTGACCAAATTTTCGGCGAATTTTTTTGCTTAATAATTTCTGCTTCTCGCTCTATTTTTTCTTGTTCAATTTTTAAATAACATCTATTGGATAGGTGCTGCTACTATGCAGTTACAATTGAAAATTGTACGCGGCACGTTTAACTGAAATAAATTGTATAGATTTTTATATCTCAGGTTTTTTTTGTTCTTAGCAATTTACACATTTTGTTAGAGTAAATTCAAATTGATTTTTGTATTAGGTTGTGTGCTCCGATTTAGTGGTTGAATTTGGCATTATTATTTAATAAACTGCGAACTTCATTAGAACACAATTTGACTGTTAGAAAAAATTTACGGCTTTGGACTACCGTTTTTTCTTCACCTGTTCAAATCGACACGGTTAACGGGGCCAACGATGTGAAAATTGCAAGATAATTTTAGCCATTATCTGTAGTGGAGTGGGCGGCATGAGCTTGGTCATTGTTGCAATGTTTTTAATTTTCAAAAATGCTTTATTTAAGGCTGAGATGTAAATAAACAGACGGGTTTTGAATTCTTCCAGCAGTTCTAGTTCTCGAAAATGCACCCCTGATAATTTATAAATGCAGAAGTATCTCGAATAATTGTTCGTATACCGATTATCAAATTTAGATAAAAAAGCCAGCAAAATGTTCCATAGTCAGCTCGGAAGTAATGCTGTGCTGCATTTTGTTGACAAAAATTAAATTTTATTGACACAAATTATGAAGGTCTCGAGATTTCTGCTTGCCTAATGGTACCTCTCTTGGGATCGCATTCCTCATCGTTTAAATAGGTACTTGCGGGAACGAATGGAGCTCTGACCGAAATGAAGCGAGGCAAAAGCTTTATCAACCTAACAACGTGTGATCCAAAAGCGTCCACTGAGTTCTACCAACTGGTGCAGATGCGCAACGGCAGATATCTCGAGGCGCCTCTGTTGGGATCCAGAAAAGATGCGAGCAATGGGAACTTTCTAATGCTGGCGGCGGGTGACTACGGATTGTATGAAGAGGTTTTGCCGTGCTTGGAGTTGTTCAGTAAAAGAAGAAGCTATGTGGGTGAGTAATCTCCCAAACCTGTTATTCAGAAAGGTTATTTCTGGATAGATTTCACGGCCCGCGGTATGGTCTTACAGCTGTACAATGTCATGTTGCGTTTGCAAGAGATAAATGTCTAGCTGCGTTTGCGAGTCCTTTGTCAATGAATGCGGTCAATTTGGCTCAACTTAAAGTCATTTCTCAAAAGCGAACTTGAATTGATTTGATGTCCGTCTCACATGACTGGCAAATTTTGAATCGGCTTTCGAGGGCGGTGACGTAGCAGTGGCATAATCAAGCAATATGAATTTGATCTCTAATTCTTTTTAGGTGCAGCTGGGAAAGCGTGTGAGATGCAGGTGTTGATGAATGTGTTGTATGGTAACCAGTTGGCCGTACTAGCTGAGACTATGGCATTGTGCAGAAAGAGTGGTGTGGACAAACAACAGCTGTTGTCTGTTTTGCAGAGCTCTGACCTGGCCTCGCCATTTCTTGTAGAGAAGGCTGAAAGTAAGTTTACGCAATTTAAAAACTGCAAAGCTGAGCGTAGCTATATTGCGGTGCTCTAGGTGACCCTTGGAGTATTGGTTTTCTTGAAGTTTTTGATTGCTCGCAAACAAAGGTTGAAGCAATTGTTGTAAACGCGTGTTTTCTTGAACATTAAACACGCTTTGAAGTGATTTGAATTGCGCGCATTTAAAAGTTAAGTCCGTTGCTAAAATAAAACCGATTATGAGCCGTGACCGTACATATCCCGAGTAGCGTCTTGGTTAATGCCACTGACTCTCTTTCAAGAGGCCGCGGGTTTGAAAACCTCCTCAGTCAGAAGTTTTTGCACCATGAAATTTTCTTTAGTCTATGCCCCCTTCTAAATTCTTTGCCTCGCCAGTTGTTGGAGAGCAAGTCGTCCGAAGTTAGTTGTTTTTTTACGGGAAGTAATATGGGTTCAGGCGGCATTTTGAGCTGAATTCGAAAGTGAGTAAAGATGCCATGTGAACTCACATTTGCTGAGCGGGAGTTTGGATTTTCTTGTACAAATAATGATAGCAGCTGCAGTAATATCCCTCACAGTTGATGAAAAAGTTTTTTAAAGCCCAATAATGCGCTTCAGGACCAAAATCGCCTCATTTCTTAAATTTTTGTAGCTGCCAAGCTGTAAGCTGAGGAGAGCTATGTTGTTGAGCTCTTGGATGTAACAATTCAGAGACTTAGAATTCTAATGATGTGCTGTATTTTTACTACTCGAAGAGTACTGGTGGAACGTCTTGTGAAATGCGTGAAAGCAAAGTTTTTAAGGTCAGAATGCTGCAGAGTGGTGAGAAGAGATTGGTTTTCTGTTCATGCTGTAGTTTCAAGAGAGAACTAGAAAAGTAGGTGTGAAAAAACTTTTTTTAGCGAGAAATTTTTTTGATCTTGTGCGGCAGTTTTTTAGTTTAAATTTCTTTTTTTCCCGTCAAAGATGTTTGCATTGTTTAACCAAACTTGTAATAGTGCGTTTGTAAGCTTTTTGGCCATCTGAATCTAAAAATGATACGTTTTAGATTTTTTTGAGATATTTTTACCATTTTGGCATGTTTTACGCCTTTGTTTTCTTCAAATTGTTAAAGCATTTGGGGAGTTTTGTGGTTCAAATAAGCTGTTTTAGTGATTTTGGTTGGCTTTCGATCCAATTGTTAATGATATTGAGTTGTTTTGTTAAGATAATTGAGTAAGTTTAAGCTAATTTTGACCGATTTTTGTATGTAATTTTTTGTTTTTGCTCACTTTAAGCTTCTGGCTATAGTTTTTCCTTTTTCCTTCTTAAATTTTTTTGATTTTTCATAGGTTCTGTTCCTAAAATTTGCTATTGAGGGTCATAGGCCACTTTTCACTGAAATATGTAATACAGGTTTCTAGTTTTTTTGGATTGTTTTTTCGTTTCCTTTTTCTTGTTTAAGTTTTCGCCAGGTGATGGAGTGGTAAGTGCCTGATTAGAAGCAGTTATAAAATTGATTTGCCAAACAACTGACAAGAATTAGCTCTTTAGCATTTCGTGGATAATTTTGTCGAGAATATTTTTTCTACATTATCCTTCCTTTCTTTTCCTTGGTTTTCTCTATTTGAACTACTCTGTCGCTTTTTCTGTCACTCGTCAGTCGTCTATTGAATGAGAACTAACTGGGGAAAGATTTTTGCAGGTAATGTTGTTTTGAAGCCGTCATTTTTATTGAATTATTTGAAATCAGATTCTACGTCACTTTTGTTGTCAGTTACTTGTCCATAGGTAATTTGCCTGTTGTTGTTTAAAATTGATTCGCATAGTCAGTTTTGAGGCTCATTTTTTTGATTAGGGTAGTCAATTTGCTAATCCTAATTGTTCCCGGAAGTCTTCTGGGTATGTTTTTTTGTGATCTGTTCACACTATTCTGACTTCTTGTCAATGAGAAGTCAAATTTCATGAGTGGTTTTAGTCACTCACTCTGGAGAAGTAAGATATGCGAAAATTGAGTGATCAAATGGCAGGACGTTATTTAATGTCCTTTTCAAAGTGAATTGAGAGAACGGTGTTTTAGCAGATTTTCGGTTTTTCAAAGCTAAGTTTTTACGTGCTGCAATTTGACTTCTTTTCGTCGTTTTATTTTAGTTTTCTGTACGCATACGTTTAGAGGCAATGCTTTTTAAAAAACTTTTTAACGCTTTGTCTTTATGAAATAAGTCATTTTGTTTGCAATTTTTGCCCGTTTTTTGTTTGCTTTTGTTTAGTCTCATCCAAGATAATTCTCACTGGTACTAATTAGTCGTGTTTAACGATATACGAATTTAAGTTGAAATTAAAGGGTCTTAATGACATCGACATCAACTGGTTTTGCAAGATTTTGAGCGGTGTTTAAGTTCTCATCTTTTGTAGTTTTTTCAACAGCTGTTGTCAGCCTTTCAAGGGCTAATATTTAGGCGTTCTCTTTTTTAATTCGTTTTACTTCTAATCACCTTTCTCGTGTTATATAAGTCATTGTTTCAGCTCCTGACTTCTGAGTTACCCCAATCACTGTTTCAAGTGAATGGGTTTTAATTTCTTTGTCGCATGGATTGACGCAATGTAGTGAGAATTTTCAATGTCAAACGAGCAAAATCAAAAGAAGCGAAATGAAACGATAAAGCCTGGTCATTAAGTCATAGAAAATGGGGTTAGCAAAGCTCATTCGAGTGATTGATCGCTGACTTCAGTCCTACGCTTAACTGCTTAAGTTGAAAAATTTTTTGCCAAACAACTGATGGGAAATAGCTTTTAAGCATTTCGTGGATAATTTTATTCAAATGTTTGTCGAAAATATTTTTCTACATTATCCTTCCTTTCTTTTCGTTTTCCCTAGTTTTCTCTATTTGAACTAATTTCTCGCTTTTTCTGTCAATAGTCAGTAGTTTATTGATTGAGAACTGTGGAACAATTTTTGCAGGTAGTTGTTTTGAAGCCGCAATTAATTGAAATTTTAAATGATTCTACATCAATTTTGTTGTCAGTTACTTTTCTAAAAGTTATTTTGCCTGTTTTTGTTGATTAGCATAGTCATTTGAGGCTTAATTTGTTAGTTAGTTTAGTTAATTTGCTAATCCGAGTTGTTTCCGGAAGTCTTACGGCTATTTTTTTATGCTTTGTTCTCACTTAACTTCTTGTTGTCAATGAGAAGTCAAATTTGATGAGTGATTTTAGTTGCTCTGGAGTAGTAGGATGTGTGAAAATTGATTGATCAAAGAGCAGGAATTTTTTCAACCTCCTTTTCAAAAATGAAGTGACAGAACGGTCTGAAAGCAATTGTTCGGTTTTTGAGAGCTAAGTTTTTACGTGCGGCAATTTGACTTCGGTTCGTCGTTTTCTTATAGTTTTCTGTACGCATATTATTGAAAGGCAATGAGTTTTTATACATTCTAACGCTTTGTTTTTATGAGTGTTTTTTTTCAATTTCTGCCCGTTTTTTGTTTTTGTTTGCTTTTGTTTAGTCACATCGAAGATAACTCTCAGTGGTTCTAATTAGTCGTGTTTAACTTGATATACGAATTTAAGTTGAAATTAAAGGGTATTAATGACATCGACATACTGTTTTTGCCAGAATATTAGCGGTTTTTAAGATTTTTCGTCTGTTGTTTTTAACAGCTGCCGTCGGCCTTTCAAGGACTATTTTTCGTTTTCTTATAGTTTTCCGTACGCATACTATTGAAAAGCAATAGGTTTTTAAACACTCTAACGCTTTGTTTTTAGGAGTGATTTTTCAATTTTTGCCCGTTTTTTGTTTTGTTTGCTTGTTTAGTCTCATCGAAGATAACTCTCAGTGGTTCCAATTAGTCGTGTTTAACTTGATTTACTAATTTAAGTTGAAATTAAAGGGTATTAATGACATCGACATAAACGGTTTTTGACAGAATATTAGCGGTTTTTTAGTTTTCATCTTTTGTAGTTTTTTCAACAGCTGTCGTCAGCCTTTCAAGGGCTAATATTTAGGCGTTCTCCCTTTTTTAATTCGCTTCACTTTTTAATCACCTTTCTCGTGTTATATAAGTCATTATATTAGCGCCTGACTTCTGAGTTACCTCAATCATTGTTTCAAGTGAATGGGTTTTAATTTCTTAGTCGCATGGATTGACGCAATGTAGTGAATACTTTCAATGGCAAAAGAGCAAAATCAAAAGAAGCGAAATGAAACGATAAAGTCTGGGTGGTCATTAAGTCATAGAACATTGGGTTAGCAAATCTCATTCGAGTGATTGATAGCTGAATTCAGTACTACGCTTAACAGCTTAAGTTGAAAAATTTTATGCCAAACAACTGATGGGAAATAGCTTGTTAGCATTTCGTGGATAATTTTATTCAAATGTTTGTCGAAAATATTTTTCTACATTATCCTTCCTTTCTTTTCGTTTTCCCTAGTTTTCTCTATTTGAACTAATTTCTCGCTTTTTCTGTCAATAGTCAGTAGTTTATTGATTGAGAACTGTGGAACAATTTTTGCAGGTAGTTGTTTTGAAGCCGCAATTAATTGAAATTTTAAATGATTCTACATCAATTTTGTTGTCAGTTACTTTTCTAAAAGTTATTTTGCCTGTTTTTGTTGATTAGCATAGTCATTTGAGGCTTAATTTGTTAGTTAGGTTAGTTAATTTGCTAATCCGAGTTGTTTCCGGAAGTCTTACGGCTATTTTTTTATGCTTTGTTCTGACTTAACTTCTTGTTGTCAATGAGAAGTCAAATTTGATGAGTGATTTTAGTTGCTCTGGAGTAGTAGGATGTGTGAAAATTGATTGATCAAAGAGCAGGAATTTTTTCAACCTCCTTTTCAAAAATGAAGTGACAGAACGGTCTGAAAGCAATTGTTCGGTTTTTGAGAGCTAAGTTTTTACGTGCGGCAATTTGACTTCGGTTCGTCGTTTTCTTATAGTTTTCTGTACGCATATTATTGAAAGGCAATGAGTTTTTATACATTCTAACGCTTTGTTTTTATGAGTGTTTTTTTTCAATTTCTGCCCGTTTTTTGTTTTTGTTTGCTTTTGTTTAGTCACATCGAAGATAACTCTCAGTGGTTCTAATTAGTCGTGTTTAACTTGATATACGAATTTAAGTTGAAATTAAAGGGTATTAATGACATCGACATACTGTTTTTGCCAGAATATTAGCGGTTTTTAAGATTTTTCGTCTGTTGTTTTTAACAGCTGCCGTCGGCCTTTCAAGGACTATTTTTCGTTTTCTTATAGTTTTCCGTACGCATACTATTGAAAAGCAATAGGTTTTTAAACACTCTAACGCTTTGTTTTTATGAGTGATTTTTCAATTTTTGCCCGTTTTTTGTTTTGTTTGCTTGTTTAGTCTCATCGAAGATAACTCTCAGTGGTTCCAATTAGTCGTGTTTAACTTGATTTACTAATTTAAGTTGAAATTAAAGGGTATTAATGACATCGACATAAACGGTTTTTGACAGAATATTAGCGGTTTTTTAGTTTTCATCTTTTGTAGTTTTTTCAACAGCTGTCGTCAGCCTTTCAAGGGCTAATATTTAGGCGTTCTCCCTTTTTTAATTCGCTTCACTTTTTAATCACCTTTCTCGTGTTATATAAGTCATTATATTAGCGCCTGACTTCTGAGTTACCTCAATCATTGTTTCAAGTGAATGGGTTTTAATTTCTTAGTCGCATGGATTGACGCAATGTAGTGAATACTTTCAATGGCAAAAGAGCAAAATCAAAAGAAGCGAAATGAAACGATAAAGTCTGGGTGGTCATTAAGTCATAGAACATTGGGTTAGCAAATCTCATTCGAGTGATTGATAGCTGAATTCAGTACTACGCTTAACAGCTTAAGTTGAAAAATTTTATGCCAAACAACTGATGGGAAATAGCTTGTTAGCATTTCGTGGATAATTTTATTCAAATGTTTGTCGAAAATATTTTTCTACATTATCCTTCCTTTCTTTTCGTTTTCCCTAGTTTTCTCTATTTGAACTAATTTCTCGCTTTTTCTGTCAATAGCCAGTAGTTTATTGAATGAGAACTGTGGAACGATTTTTGCAGGTAGTTGTTTTGAAGCCGCAATTTATTAAAATTTTAGATCAGATTCTACATCAATTTTGTTGTCTGTTACTTTTCTAAAGTTATTTTGCCTGTTTTTGTTTAGCATAGTCATTTATGAGGCCTATTTTGTTAGTTAGGTTAGTTAATTTGCTGATCCGAGTTGTTTCCGGAAGTCTTACGGCTATTTTTTTATGCTTTGTTCTCACTTAACTTCTTGTTGTCAATGAGAAGTCAAATTTGATGAGTGATTTTAGTTGCTCTGGAGTAGTAGGATGTGTGAAAATTGATTGATCAAAGGGCAGGAATTTTTTCACCCTCCTTTTCAAAAATGAAGTGACAGAACGGTCTGAAAGCAAATGTTCGGTTTTTGAGAGCTAAGTTTTTACGTGCGGCAATTTGACTTCTGTTCGTCGTTTTCTTGTAGTTTTCTGTACGCATATTATTGAAAGGTAATGAGTTTTTATACATTCTCACGCTTTGTTTTTATGAGTGTTTTTTTCAATTTCTGCCCGTTTTTTGTTTTTGTTTGCTTTTGTTTAGTCACATCGAAGATAACTCTCAGTGGTTCTAATTAGTCGTGTTTAACTTGATATACGAATTTAAGTTGAAATTAAAGGGTATTAATGACATCGACATACTGTTTTTGCCACATACTGTTTTTGCCAGAATATTAGCGGTTTTTAAGATTTTTCGTCTGTTGTTTTTAACAGCTGCCGTCGGCCTTTCAAGGACTATTTTTCGTTTTCTTATAGTTTTCCGTACGCATACTATTGAAAAGCAATAGGTTTTTAAACACTCTAACGCTTTGTTTTTATGAGTGATTTTTCAATTTTTGCCCGTTTTTTGTTTTGTTTGCTTGTTTAGTCTCATCGAAGATAACTCTCAGTGGTTCCAATTAGTCGTGTTTAACTTGATTTACTAATTTAAGTTGAAATTAAAGGGTATTAATGACATCGACATAAACGGTTTTTGACAGAATATTAGCGGTTTTTTAGTTTTCATCTTTTGTAGTTTTTTCAACAGCTGTCGTCAGCCTTTCAAGGGCTAATATTTAGGCGTTCTCCCTTTTTTAATTCGCTTCACTTTTTAATCACCTTTCTCGTGTTATATAAGTCATTATATTAGCGCCTGACTTCTGAGTTACCTCAATCATTGTTTCAAGTGAATGGGTTTTAATTTCTTAGTCGCATGGATTGACGCAATGTAGTGAATACTTTCAATGGCAAAAGAGCAAAATCAAAAGAAGCGAAATGAAACGATAAAGTCTGGGTGGTCATTAAGTCATAGAACATTGGGTTAGCAAATCTCATTCGAGTGATTGATAGCTGAATTCAGTACTACGCTTAACAGCTTAAGTTGAAAAATTTTATGCCAAACAACTGATGGGAAATAGCTTTTTAGCATTTCGTGGATAATTTTATTCAAATGTTTGTCGAAAATATTTTTCTACATTATCCTTCCTTTCTTTTCGTTTTCCCTAGTTTTCTCTATTTGAACTAATTTCTCGCTTTTTCTGTCAATAGCCAGTAGTTTATTGAATGAGAACTGTGGAACGATTTTTGCAGGTAGTTGTTTTGAAGCCGCAATTTATTGAAATTTTAGATCAGATTCTACATCAATTTTGTTGTCTGTTACTTTTCTAAAGTTATTTTGCCTGTTTTTGTTTAGCATAGTCATTTATGAGGCCTATTTTGTTAGTTAGGTTAGTTAATTTGCTGATCCGAGTTGTTTCCGGAAGTCTTACGGCTATTTTTTTATGCTTTGTTCTCACTTAACTTCTTGTTGTCACTGAGAAGTCAAATTTGATGAGTGATTTTAGTTGCTCTGGAGTAGTAGGATGTGTGAAAATTGATTGATCAAAGGGCAGGAATTTTTTCACCCTGCTTTTCAAAAATGAAGTGACAGAACGGTCTGAAAGCAAATGTTCGGTTTTTGAGAGCTAAGTTTTTACGTGCGGCAATTTGACTTCTGTTCGTCGTTTTCTTGTAGTTTTCTGTACGCATATTATTGAAAGGTAATGAGTTTTTATACATTCTCACGCTTTGTTTTTATGAGTGTTTTTTTCAATTTCTGCCCGTTTTTTGTTTTTCTTGTTTGCTTTTGTTTAGTCACATCGAAGATAACTCTCAGTGCTTCTAATTAGTCGTGTTGAACTTGATATACCAATTTAAGTTGTAATTAAAGGGTATTAATGACATGGACATAAACTGTTTTTGCCAGAATATTAGCGGTTTTTTAGTTTTCATCTTTTGTAGTTTTTTCAACAGCTGTCGTCAGCCCTTCAAGGGCTAATATTTAGGCATTCTCACTTTTTTAATTCGCTTTTCTTTTTAATCACCTTTCTCGTGTTATGTAAGTCATTTTTTTAGCGCCTGACTTCTGAGTTACCTCAATCACTGTTTCAAGTGAATGGGTTTTAATTTCTTAGTCGCATGGATTGACGCAATGTAGTGAATACTTTCAATGGCAAAAGAGCAAAATCAAAAGAAGCGAAATGAAACGATAAAGTCTGGGTGGTCATTAAGTCATAGAACATTGGGTTAGCAAAGCTCATTCGAGTGATTGATAGCTGATTTCAGTACTACGCTTAACAGCTTAAGTTGAAAAATTTTATGCCAAACAACTGATGGGAAATAGCTTTTTAGCATTTCGTGGATAATTTTATTCAAATGTTTGTCGAAAATTTTTTTCTACATTATCCTTCCTTTCTTTTCGTTTTCCCTAGTTTTCTCTATTTGAACTAATTTCTCGCTTTTTCTGTCAATAGCCAGTAGTTTATTGAATGAGAACTGTGGCACGATTTTTGCAGGTAGTTGTTTTGAAGCCGCAATTTATTGAAATTTTAGATCAGATTTTACATCAATTCTGTTGTCTGTTACTTTTCTAAAGTTATTTTGCCTGTTTTTGTTTAGCATAGTCATTTATGAGGCCTATTTTGTTAGTTAGGTTAGTTAATTTGCTAATCCGAGTTGTTTCCGGAAGTCTTACGGCTATTTTTTATGCTTTGTTCTCACTTAACTTCTTGTTGTCAATGAGAAGTCAAATTTGATGAGTGATTTCAGTTGCTCTGGAGTAGTAGGATGTGTGAAAATTGATTCATCAAAGGGCAGGAATTCTCTCAACCTCCTTTTCAAAAATGAAGTGACAGAACGGTCTGAAAGCAAATGTGCGGTTTTTGAGAGCTAAGTTTTTATGTGCGGCAATTTGACTTCTGTTCGTCGTTTTCTTATAGTTTTCTGTACGCATATTATTGAAAGGCAATGAGTTTTTATTCATTCTAACGCTTTGTTTTTATGAGTGTTTTTTTTTCAATTTCTACCCGTTTTTTGTTTTTCTTGTTTGCTTTTGTTTAGTCACATCGAAGATAACTCTCAGTGGTTCTAATTAGTCGTGTTTAACTTGATATACGAATTTAAGTTGAAATTAAACGGTATTAATGACATCGACATAAACTGTTTTTGCCAGAATATTAATGGTTTTTTAGTTTTCATCTTTTGTAGTTTTTTCAACAGCTGTCGTCAGCCCTTCAAGGGCTAATATTTAGGCGTTCTCCCTTTTTTAATTCGCTTTTCTTTTTAATCACCTTTCTCGTGTTATATAAGTCATTATTTTAGCGCCTGACTTCTGAGTTACCTCAATCACTGTTTCAAGTGAATGGGTTTTAATTTCTTAGTCGCATGGATTGACGCAATGTAGTGAATACTTTCAATGGCAAAAGAGCAATATCAAAAGAAGCGAAATGTAACGATAAACTCTGGGTGGTCATTAAGTCATAGAACACTGGGTTAGCAAAGCTCATTCGAGTGATTGATAGCTGAATTCAGTACTACGCTTAACAGCTTAAGTTGAAAAGTTTTATGCCAAAAAACTGATGGGAAATAGCTTTTTAGCATTTCGTGGATAATTTTATTCAAATGTTTGTCGAAAATTTTTTTCTACATTATCCTTCCTTTCTTTTCGTTTTCCCTAGTTTTCTCTATTTGAACTAATTTCTCGCTATTTCTGTCAATAGCCAGTAGTTTATTGAGTGAGATTTGTGGAACGATTTTTGCAGGTAGTTGTTTTGAAGCCGCAATTTATTGAAATTTTAGATCAGATTCTACATCAATTTTGTTGTCTGTTACTTTTCTAAAGTTATTTTGCCTGTTTTTGTTGATTAGCATAGTCATTTATGAGGCCTGTTTTGTTAGTTAGGTTAGTTAATTTGCTAATCCGAGTTGTTTCCGGAAGTCTTACGGCTATTTTTTATGCTTTGTTCTCACTTAACTTGTTGTCAATGAGAAGTCAAATTTGATGAGTGATTTTAGTTGCTCTGGAGTAGTAGGATGTGTGAAAATTGATTGATCAAAGGGCAGGAATTTTCTCAACCTCCTTTTCAAAAATGAAGTGACAGAACGGTCTGAAAGCAAATGTGCGGTTTTTGAGAGCTAAGTTTTTACGTGCGGCAATTTGACTTCTGTTCGTCATTTCTTATAGTTTTCTGTACGCATATTATTGAAAGGCAATGAGTTTTTATACATTCTAACGCTTTGTTTTTATGAGTGTTTTTTTTCAATTTCTGCCCGTTTTTTGTTTTTGTTTGCTTTCGTTTAGTCACATCGAAGATAACTCTCAGTGGTTCTAATTAGTCGTGTTTAACTTGATATACGAATTCAAGTTGAATTAAAGGGTATGAATGACATCGACATAAATTGTTTTTGCCAGAATATTAGCGGTTTTTAAGATTTTTCGTCTGTTGTTTTTTTCAACAGCTGCCGTCGACCTTTCAAGCCCTATTTTTCGTTTTCTTATAGTTTTCCTTACGCATACTATTGAAAAGCAATAGGTTTTTAAACATTCTAACGCTTTGTTTTTATGAGTGATTTTTCAATTTTTGCCCGTTTTTTGTTTTGTTTGCTTGTTTAGTCTCATCGAAGATAACTCTCAGTGGTTGCAATTAGTCGTGTTTAACTTGATTTACTAATTTAAGTTGAAATTAAAGGGTATTAATGACATCGACATAAACGGTTTTTGGCAGAATGTTAGCGGTTTTTTAGTTTTCATCTTTTGTAGTTTTTTCAACAGCTGTCGTCAGCCTTTCATGGGCTAATATTTAGGCGTTCTCCCTTTTTTAATTCGCTTCACTTTTTAATCACCTTTCTCGTGTTATATAAGTCATTATTTTAGCGCCTGACTTCTGAGTTACCTCAATCACTGTTTCAAGTGAATGGGTTTTAATTTCTTAGTCGCATGGATTGACGCAATGTAGTGAATACTTTCAATGGCAAAAGAGCAAAATCAAAAGAAGCGAAATGAAACGATAAAGTCTGAGTGGTCATTAAGTCATAGAACATTGGGTTAGCAAAGCTCATTCGAGTGATTGATAGCTGAATTCAGTACTACGCTTAACAGCTTAAGTTGAAAAATTTTATGCCAAACAACTGATGGGAAATAGCTTTTTAGCATTTCGTGGATAATTTTATTCAAATGTTTGTCGAAAATATTTTTCTACATTATCCTTCCTTTCTTTTCGTTTTCCCTAGTTTTCTCTATTTGAACTAATTTCTCGCTTTTTCTGTCAATAGCCAGTAGTTTATTGAATGAGAACTGTGGAACGATTTTTGCAGGTAGTTGTTTTGAAGCCGCAATTTATTGAAATTTTTGATCAGATTCTACATCAATTTTGTTGTCTGTTACGTTTCTAAAGTTATTTTGCCTGTTTTTGTTGATTAGCATAGTCATTTATGAGGCCTATTTTGTTAGTTAGGTTAGTTAATTTGCTAATCCGAGTTGTTTCCGGAAGTCTTACGGCTATTTTTTTCTGCTTTGTTCTCACTTAACTTCTTGTTGTCAATGTGAAGTCAAATTTGATGAGTGATTTTAGTTGCTCTGGAGTAGTAGGATGTGTGAAAATTGATTGATCCAAGGGGAGGAAGTTTTTCAACCTCCTTTTCAAAAATGAAGTGACCGAACGGTCTGAAAGCAAATGTTCGGTTTTTGATAGCTAAGTTTTTACGTGCGGCAATTTGACTTCTGTTCGTCGATTTCTTATAGTTTTCTGTACGCATATTATTGAAAGGCAATGAGTATCACATCGAAGATAACTCTCAGTGGTTCTAATTAATCGTGTTTAACTTGATTTACTAATTTAAGTTGAAAATAAATGGTAATAATGACATCGACATAAACTGTTTTTGGCAGAATATTAGCGGTTTTTTAGTTTTCATCTTTTGTAGTTTTTTCAACAGCTGTCGTCAGCCTTTCAAGGGCTAATATTTAGGCGTTCTCCCTTTTTTAATTCGCTTTACTTTTTAATCACCTTTCTCGTGTTATATAAGTCATTATTTTAGCGCCTGACTTCCGAGTTACCTCAATCACTGTTTCAAGTGAATGGGTTTTAATTTCTTAGTCGCATGGATTGACGCAATGTAGTGAATACTTTCAATGGCAAAAGAGCAAAATCAAAAGAAGCGAAATGAAACGATAAAGTCTGAGTGGTCATTAAGTCATAGAACATTGGGTTAGCAAAGCTCATTCGAGTGATTGATAGCTGAATTCAGTACTACGCTTAACAGCTTAAGTTGAAAAATTTTATGCCAAACAACTGATGGGAAATAGCTTTTTAGCATTTCGTGGATAATTTTATTCAAATGTTTGTCGAAAATTTTTTTGTACATTATCCTTCCTTTCTTTTCGTTTTCCCTAGTTTTCTCTATTTGAACTAATTTCTCGCTTTTTCTGTCAATAGCCAGTAGTTTATTGAATGAGAACTGTGGAACGATTTTTGCAGGTAGTTGTTTTGAAGCCGCAATTAATTGAAATTTTAAATGATTCTACATCAATTTTGTTGTCAGTTACTTTTCTAAAAGTTATTTTGCCTGTTTTTGTTGATTAGCATAGTCATTTATGAGGCCTATTTTGTTAGTTAGGTTAGTTAATTTGCTAATGCGAGTTGTTTCCGGAAGTCTTACGGCTATTTTTTTCTGCTTTGTTCTCACTTAACTTCTTGTTGTCAATGTGAAGTCAAATTTGATGAGTGATTTTAGTTGCTCTGGAGTAGTAGGATGTGTGAAAATTGATTGATCCAAGGGGAGGAAGTTTTTCAACCTCCTTTTCAAAAATGAAGTGACCGAACGGTCTGAAAGCAAATGTTCGGTTTTTGAGAGCTAAGTTTTTACGTGCGGCAATTTGACTTCTGTTCGTCGATTTCTTATAGTTTTCTGTACGCATATTATTGAAAGGCAATGAGTATCACATCGAAGATAACTCTCAGTGGTTCTAATTAATCGTGTTTAACTTGATTTACTAATTTAAGTTGAAAATAAATGGTAATAATGACATCGACATAAACTGTTTTTGGCAGAATATTAGCGGTTTTTTAGTTTTCATCTTTTGTAGTTTTTTCAACAGCTGTCGTCAGCCTTTCAAGGGCTAATATTTAGGCGTTCTCCCTTTTTTAATTCGCTTTACTTTTTAATCACCTTTCTCGTGTTATATAAGTCATTATTTTAGAGCCTGACTTCTGAGTTACCTCAATCACTGTTTCAAGTGAATGGGTTTTAATTTCTTAGTCGCATGGATTGACGCAATGTAGTGAATTTTTTCAATGGCAAAAGAGCAAAATCAAAAGAAGCGAAATGAAACGATTAAGTCTGGGTAGTCATTAAGTCATAGAACATTGGGTTAGCAAAGCTCATTCGAGTGATTGATAGCTGAATTCAGTACTACGCTTAACAGCTTAAGTTGAAAAATTTTATGCCAAACAACTGATGGGAAATAGCTTTTTACCATTTCGTGAATAATTTTATTCAAATGTTTGTCGAAAATATTTTTCTACATTATCCTTTCTTTCTTTTCGTTTTCCCTAGTTTTCTCTACTTGAACTAATTTCTCGCTTTTTCTGTCAATAGCCAGTATTTTATTGAATGAGAACTGTGGAACGATTTTTGTAGGTAGTTGTTTTGAAGCCGCAATTTATTGAAATTTTTAATCAGATTCTACATCAATTTTGTTGTCTGTTACTTTTCTAAAGTTATTTTGCCTGTTTTTGTTGATTAGCATAGTCATTTTTGAGGCCTATTTTGTTAGTTAGGTTATTTAATTTGCTAATCCGAGTTGTTTCCGGAAGTCTTACGGGTATGTTTCTTTGTGATCTGTTCATACTATTCTGACTTCTTGTTGTCAATGAGAAGTCAAATTTGATGAGTGATTTTAGTCACTCTGGAGTAGTAGGATGTGCGGAAATTGATTGATCAAAGGGCAGGAATTTTTTCAACCTCCTTTTCAAAAATGAAGTGACAGAACGGTCTGAAAGCAAATGTTCGGCTTTTGAGAGCTAAGTTTTTACGTGCGGCAATTTGACTTCTGTTCGTCGTTTTCTTATAGTTTTCTGTACGCATATTATTGAAAGGCAATGAGTTTTTATACATTCTAACGCTTTGTTTTTATGAGTTTTTTTTCAGTTTCTGTCCGTTTTTTGTTTTTCTTGTTTGCTTGTTTAGTCTCATCGAAGATAACTCTCAGTGGTTCTAATTAATCGTGTTTAACTTGATCTACTAATTTAAGTTGAAATTAAAGGGTATTAATGATCGACATCAACTGTTTTGGAAGAATATTAGCGGTTTTTAAGTCTTTTCCTTTTAGTTTTTTCAACAGTTGCCTTTCAAGGGCTATTATTTAGGCATTCTCCCTTTTTTTTCGCTTTTCATTTTTTAATCACATTTTTTGTTTTATATAAGTCATGATTCTCACGCTTGACTTCTGACGTACCTCACTCACTGTTTCAACTGAATGGATTTTGATTTCTTTGACGCATGCATTGACGCAATGTAGTGAATACATTCTATGTCAGAAGAGCAAAATCAAAAGAAGCGAGATGAAACGATAATGCCTGGTCACTAAGTAATAGAGCATTAGGTTAGCAAATCTCATTAGAGTGATTGATAGCTGACTTCAGTACTATGCTTAACAGCTTTACTTCTAAAATTGTATGTCAAAAAACTGATGGGAAATAGCTTTTTAGCATTTGGTGGATAATTTTGGTCAAATGTTTTGTCGAAAATGTTTCTACATTATCCTTCCTTTGTTTTCCTTTTCCTTGTTTTTCTCTATCTGAACTACTTTCTCGCTTTCTCTGTCAATTGTCAGTCGTTTTTTGAATGAGAACTAACTGTGGAAAGATTTTTGCAGGTAGTGTTCTTTTGAAGCCGTAATTTTTATTGAATTTTTAAAAATCAGATTCTACATCCTTTTTCCTGTCAGGTACTTTTCAGTAGTTATTTTGCCTGTTATTGTTTAAAATTGATTAACATAGTCAGATTTGAGGCTCATTTTGTTAGTTAGGGTTGTCAATTTGCAAATCCGAGTTGTTTCCGGAAGTCTTCCGGCAATGTTTTTTGTGATCTGTTCACACAATTTTGACTTGTTTTCAATGAGAAGTCAAATTTGATGAGTTATTTTAGTCAATCTGAAGAAGTAAGATATGCGAAAATTGAGTGATCAAAGGGCAGGACGTTATTCAACGTCCTTTTCAAAGTGAAGTGAGAGAACGGTGTTTTAGCAGATTTTCGGTTTTTCATAGCTAAGTTTTTACGTGCTGCAATTTGACTTCTTTTCGTTGTTTTGTTTTAGTTTTCTGTACGCATACTTTTAAAGGCAATGCTTTTTTAACATTTTAACGCTTTGTATTTATGCAATGTCATTTTGATTGCAATTTTTGCCCTTTGTTGTTTGCTTCTGTTTAGTCTCATCAAAGATAATTCTCACGGGTTCTAACTAGTCGTGTTTAACTTGATTTACTAATTTAAGTTGAAATTAAAGGGTATTAATGACATCGACATCAACTGTTTTTGCAAGAATGAGCGGTTTTTAGGTTTTCATCTTCTGTTTTTTCAACATTTGTCGTCAGCCTTTCAAGGGCTAATATTTAAGCGATCTACTTTTTTTTAATTCGCTTCACTTTTTTGTTAGTTAGGCTTATTTTGTTAGTTAGGTTAGTTAATTTGCTAATCCGAGTTGTTTCCGGAAGTCTTACGGCTATTTTTTTATGCTTTGTTCTCACTTAACTTCTTGTTGTCAATGAGAAGTCAAATTTGATGAGTGATTTTAGTTGCTCTGGAGTAATAGGATGTGTGAAAATTGATTGATCAAAGGGCAGGAATTTTTTCAACCTCCTTTTCAAAAATGAAGTGACAGAACGGTCTGAAAGCAAATGTTCGGTTTTTGAGGGCTAAGTTTTTACGTGCGGCAATTTGACTTCTGTTCGTCGTTTTCTTATAGTTTTCTGTACGCATATTATTGAAACGCAATGGGTTTTTAAAACATTCTAACGCTTTGTTTTTATGAGTGCTTTTTTTCAATTTTTGCCCGTTTTTTGTTGTGTTTGCTTGTTTAGTCTCATCGAAGATAACTCTCAGTGGTTCCAATTAGTCGTGTTTTACTTGATTTACTAATTTAAGTTGAAATTAAAGGGTATTAATGACATCGACATCAACTGTTTTTGCAAGAATGGGCGGTTTTTAAGTTTTCATCTTCTGTTTTTTCAACATTTGTCGTCAGCCTTTCAAGGGCTAATATTTAAGCGTTCTCCTTTTTTTTAATTCGCTTTACTTTTTTGTTAGTTAGGCTTATTTTGTTAGTTAGGTTAGTTAATTTGCTAATCCGAGTTGTTTCCGGAAGTCTTACGGCTCTGTTTTGGGATCTGTTCACGCTATTCTAACTTCTTGTTGTCAATGAGGAGTCAAATTTGATGAGCGATTTTAGTCACTCTGGAGTAGTAGGATGTGCGAAAATTGATTGATCAAAGGGCAGGAATTTTTTCAACCTCCTTTTCAAAAATGAAGTGACAGAACGGTCTGAAAGCAAATTTTCGGTTTTTGAGAGCTAAGTTTTTACGTGCGGCAATTTGACTTCTGTTCGTCGTTTTCTTATAGTTTGCTGTACGCATACTATTGATAGGCAATGGGTTTTTAAACATTCTAACGCTTTGTTTTTACGAGTGTTTTTCCTCAGTTTTTGCCGGTTTTTTGTTTTGTTTGCTTGTTTAGTCTCATCGAAGATAACTCTCAGTGGTTCTAATTAATCGTGTTTAACTTGATCTACTAATTTAAGTTGAAATTAAAGGGTATTAATGACATCGACATCAACTGTTTTGGAAGAATATTAGCGGTTTTTAAGTCTTTTCCTTTTAGTTTTTTCAACAGTTGCCTTTCAAGGGCTATTATTTAGGCATTCTCCCTTTTTTTTCGCTTTTCATTTTTTAATCACATTTTTCGTTTTATATAAGTCATGATTCTCACGCTTGACTTCTGACGTACCTCACTCACTGTTTCATGTGAATGGATTTGATTTCTTTGACGCATGCATTGACGCAATGTAGTGAATACATTCTATGTCAGAAGAGCAAAATCAAAAGAAGCGAGATGAAACGATAATGCCTGGTCACTAAGTAATAGAGCATTAGGTTAGCAAATCTCATTAGAGTGATTGATAGCTGACTTCAGTACTATGCTTAACAGCTTTACTTCTAAAATTGTATGTCAAAAAACTGATGGGAAATAGCTTTTTAGCATTTGGTGGATAATTTTGGTCAAATGTTTTGTCGAAAATGTTTCTACATTATCCTTCCTTTGTTTTCCTTTTCCTTGTTTTTCTCTATCTGAACTACTTTTTCGCTTTCTCTGTCAATTGTCAGTCGTTTTTTGAATGAGAACTAACTGTGGAAAGATTTTTGCAGGTAGTGTTCTTTTGAAGCCGTAATTTTTATTGAATTTTTAAAAATCAGATTCTACATCCTTTTTCCTGTCAGGTACTTTTCAGTAGTTATTTTGCCTGTTATTGTTTAAAATTGATTAACATAGTCAGATGTGAGGCTCATTTTGTTAGTTAGGGTTGTCAATTTGCAAATCCGAGTTGTTTCCGGAAGTCTTCCGGCAATGTTTTTTGTGATCTGTTCACACAATTTTGACTTGTTTTCAATGAGAAGTCAAATTTGATGAGTTATTTTAGTCAATCTGAAGAAGTAAGATATGCGAAAATTGAGTGATCAAAGGGCAGGACGTTATTCAACGTCCTTTTCAAAGTGAAGTGAGAGAACGGTGTTTTAGCAGATTTTCGGTTTTTCATAGCTAAGTTTTTACGTGCTGCAATTTGACTTCTTTTCGTTGTTTTATTTTAGTTTTCTGTACGCATACTTTTAAAGGCAATCCTTTTTAACATTTTAACGCTTTGTATTTATGCAATGTCATTTTGATTGCAATTTTTGCCCTTTGTTGTTTGCTTCTGTTTAGTCTCATCAAAGATAATTCTCACGGGTTCTAACTAGTCGTGTTTAACTTGATTTACTAATTTATGTTGAAATTAAAGGGTATTAATGACATCGACATCAACTGTTTTTGCAAGAATGAGCGGTTTTTAGGTTTTCATCTTCTGTTTTTTCAACATTTGGCGTCAGCCTTTCAAGGGCTAATATTTGAGCGATCTACTTTTTTCAATTCGCTTTACTTTTTTGTTAGTTAGGCTTATTTTGTTAGTTAGGTTAGTTAATTTGCTAATCCGAGTTGTTTCCGGAAGTCTTACGGCTATTTTTTATGCTTTGTTCTCACTTAACTTCTTGTTGTCAATGGGAAGTCAAATTTGATGAGTGATTTTAGTTGCTCTGGAGTAGTAGGATGTGTGAAAATTGATTGATCAAAGGGCAGGAATTTTTTCAACCTCTTTTTCAAAAATGAAGTGACAGAACGGTCTGAAAGCAAATGTTCGGTTTTTGAGAGCTAAGTTTTTACGTGCGGCAATTTGACTTCTGTTCGTCGTTTTCTTATAGTTTTCTGTACGCATATTATTGAAACGCAATGGGTTTTTAAACATTCTAACGCTTTGTTTTTATGAGTTCTTTTTTAATTTTTGCCCGTTTTTTGTGGTGTTTGCTTGTTTAGTCTCATCAAAGATAACTCTCAGTGGTTCCAATTAGTCGTGTTTAACTTGATTTACTAATTTAAGTTTGAAATTAAAGGGTATTAATGACATCGACATCAACTGTTTTTGCAAGAATGAGCGGTTTTTAAGTTTTCATCTTCTGCTTTTTCAAGATTTGGCGTCAGCCTTTCAAGGGCTAATATTTGAGCGATCTACTTTTTTTAATTCGCTTTACTTTTTTGTTAGTTAGGCTTATTTTGTTAGTTAGGTTAGTTAATTTGCTAATCCGAGTTGTTTCCGGAAGTCTTACGGCTATTTTTTTATGCTTTGTTCTCACTTAACTTCTTGTTGTCAATGGGAAGTCAAATTTGATGAGTGATTTTAGTTGCTCTGGAGTAGTAGGATGTGTGAAAATTGATTGATCAAAGGGCAGGAATTTTTTCAACCTCTTTTTCAAAAATGAAGTGACAGAACGGTCTGAAAGCAAATGTTCGGTTTTTGAGAACTAAGTTTTTACGTGCGGCAATTTGACTTCTGTTCGTCGTTTTCTTATAGTTTTCTGTACGCATATTATTGAAACGCAATGGGTTTTTAAACATTCTAACGCTTTGTTTTTATGAGTGCTTTTTTAATTTTTGCCCGTTTTTTGTGGTGTTTGCTTGTTTAGTCTCATCAAAGATAACTCTCAGTGGTTCCAATTAGTCGTGTTTAACTTGATTTACTAATTTAAGTTGAAATTAAAGGGTATTAATGACATCGACATCAACTGTTTTTTTGCAAGAATGAGCGGTTTTTAAGTTTTCATCTTCTGTTTTTTCAACATTTGTCGTCAGCCTTTCAAGGGCTAATATTTAAGCATTCTCCTTTTTTTTTAATTCGCTTTACTTTTTTGTTAGTTAGGCTTATTTTGTTAGTTAGGTTAGTTAATTTGCTAATCCGAGTTGTTTCCGGAAGTCTTACGGCTATGTTTTGGGATCTGTTCACACTATTCTAACTTCTTGTTGTCAATGAGGAGTCAAATTTGATGAGCGATTTTAGTCACTCTGTAGTAGGATGTGCGAAAATTGATTGATCAAAGGGCAGGAATTTTTTCAACCTCCTTTTCAAAAATGAAGTGACAGAACGGTCTGAAAGCAATTTTTCGGTTTTTGAGAGCTACGTTTTTACGTGCGGCAATTTGACTTCTGTTCGTCGTTTTCTTATAGTTTGCTGTACGCATACTATTGATAGGCAATGGGTTTTTAAACATTCTAACGCTTTGTTTTTACGAGTGTTTTTCCTCAATTTTTGCCGGTTTTTTGTTTTGTTTGCTTGTTTAGTCTCATCGAAGATAACTCTCAGTGGTTCTAATTAATCGTGTTTAACTTGATCTACTAATTTAAGTTGAAATTAAAGGGTATTAATGACATCGACATCAACTGTTTTGGAAGACTATTAGCGGTTTTTAGGTCTTTTCCTTTTAGTTTTTTCAACAGTTGCCTTTCAAGGGCTATTATTTAGACATTCTCCCTTTTTTTTCGCTTTTCATTTTTTAATCACATTTTTCGTTTTACATAAGTCATGATTCTCACGCTTGACTTCTGACGTACCTCACTCACTGTTTCAACTGAATGGATTTTGATTTCTTTGACGCATGCATTGACGCAATGTAGTGAATACATTAAGAGCAAAATCAAAAGAAGCGAGATGAAACGATAATGCCTGGTCACTAAGTAATAGAGCATTAGGTTAGCAAATCTCATTAGAGTGATTGATAGCTGACTTCAGTACTATGCTTAACAGCTTTACTTCCAAAATTGTATGTCAAAAAACTGATGGGAAATAGCTTTTTAGCATTTGGTGGACAATTTTGGTCAAATGTTTTGTCGAAAATGTTTCTACATTATCCTTCCTTTGTTTTCCTTTTCCTTGTTTTTCTCTATCTGAACTACTTTCTCGCTTTCTCTGTCAATTGTCAGTCGTTTTTTGAATGAGAACTAACTGTGGAAAGATTTTTGCAGGTAGTGTCCTTTTGAAGCCGTAATTTTTATTGAATTTTAAAAATCAGATTCTACATCCTTTTTCCTGTCAGGTACTTTTCAGTAGTTATTTTGCCTGTTATTGTTTAAAATTGATTAACATAGTCAGATGTGAGGCTCATTTTGTTAGTTACGGTTGTCAATTTGCAAATCCGAGTTGTTTCCGGAAGTCTTCCGGCTATGTTTTTTGTGATCTGTTCACACAATTTTGACTTGTTTTCAATGAAGTCAAATTTGATGAGTTATTTTAGTCACTCTGAAGAAGTAAGATATGCGAAAATTGAGTGATCAAAGGGCAGGACGTTATTCAACGTCCTTTTCAAAGTGAAGTGAGAGAACGGTGTTTTAGCAGATTTTCGGTTTTTCATAGCTAAGTTTTTACGTGCTGCAATTTGACTTCTTTTCGTTGTTATGTTTTAGTTTTCTGTACGCATACTTTTAAAGGCAATGCTTTTTTAACATTTTAACGCTTTGTATTTATGCAATGTCATTTTGATTGCAATTTTTGCCCTTTGTTGTTTGCTTCTGTTTAGTCTCATCAAAGATAATTCTCACGGGTTCTAACTAGTCTTGTTTAACTTGATTTACTAATTTATGTTAATTAAAGGGTATTATTGACATCGACATCAACTGTTTTTGCAAGAATGAGCGGTTTTTAGGTTTTCATCTTCTGTTTTTTCAACATTTGTCGTCAGCCTTTCAAGGGCTAATTTTTAAGCGATCTACTTTTTTTAATTCGCTTTACTTTTTTGTTAGTTAGGCTTATTTTGTTAGTTAGGTTAGTTAATTTGCTAATCCGAGTTGTTTCCGGAAGTCTTACGGCTATTTTTTTATGCTTTGTTCTCACTTAACTTCTTGTTGTCAATGAGAAGTCAAATTTGATGAGTGATTTTAGTTGCTCTGGAGTAGTAGGATGTGTGAAAATTGATTGATCAAAGGGCAGGAATTTTTTCAACCTCCTTTTCAAAAATGAAGTGACAGAACGGTCTGAAAGCAAATGTTCGGTTTTTGAGAGCTAAGTTTTTACGTGCGGCAATTTGACTTCTGTTCGTCGTTTTCTTATAGTTTTCTGTACGCATATTATTGAAACGCAATGGGTTTTTAAACATTCTAACGCTTTGTTTTTATGAGTGCTTTTTTAATTTTTGCCCGTTTTTGTGGTGTTTGCTTGTTTAGTCTCATCAAAGATAACTCTCAGTGGTTCCAATTAGTCGTGTTTAACTTGATTTACTAATTTAAGTTGAAATTAAAGGGTATTAATGACATCGACATCAACTGTTTTTGCAAGAATGAGCGGTTTTTAAGTTTTCATCTTCTGTTTTTTCAACATTTGTCGTCAGCCTTTCAAGGGCTAATATTTAAGCGTTCTCCTTTTTTTTTAATTCGCTTTACTTTTTTGTTAGTTAGGCTTATTTTGTTAGTTAGGTTAGTTAATTTGCTAATCCGAGTTGTTTCCGGAAGTCTTACGGCTATGTTTTGGGATCTGTTCACACTATTCTAACTTCTGGTTGTCAATGAGGAGTCAAATTTGATGAGCGATTTTAGTCACTCTGGAGTAGTAGGATGTGCGAAAATTGATTGATCAAAGGGCAGGAATTTTTTCAACCTCCTTTTCAAAAATGAAGTGACAGAACGGTCTGAAAGCAAATTTTCGGTTTTTGAGAGCTAAGTTTTTACGTGCGGCAATTTGACTTCTGTTCGTCGTTTTCTTATAGTTTGCTGTACGCATACTATTGATAGGCAATGGGTTTTTAAACATTCTAACGCTTTGTTTTTACGAGTGTTTTTCCTCAATTTTTGCCGGTTTTTTGTTTTGTTTGCTTGTTTAGTCTCATCGAAGATAACTCTCAGTGGTTCCAATTAACCGTGTTTAACTTGATCTACTAATTTAAGTTGAAATTAAAGGGTATTAATGACATCGACATCAACTGTTTTGGAAGAATATTAGCGGTTTTTAAGTCTTTTCCTTTTAGTTTTTTCAACAGTTGCCTTTCAAGGGCTATTATTTAGGCATTCTCCCTTTTTTTTGCTTTTCATTTTTCAATCACATTTTTCGTTTTACATAAGTCATGATTCTCACGCTTGACTTCTGACGTACCTCACTCACTGTTTCAACTGAATGGATTTTGATTTCTTTGACGCATGCATTGACGCAATGTAGTGAATACATTCTATGTCAGAAGAGCTAAATCAAAAGAAGCGAGATGAAACGATAATGCCTGGTCACTAAGTAATAGAGCATTAGGTTAGCAATTCTCCTTAGAGTGATTGATAGCTGACTTCAGTACTAAGCTTAACCGCTTTACTTCTAAAATTGTATGTCAAAAAACTGATGGGAAATAGCTTTTTAGCATTTGGTGGATAATTTTGGTCAAATGTTTTGTCGAAAATGTTTCTACATTATCCTTCCTTTGTTTTCCTCTTCCTTGTTTTTCTCTATCTGAACTACTTTCTCGCTTTCTCTGTCAATTGTCAGTCGTTTTTTGAATGAGAACTAACTATGGAAAGTTTTTTGCAGGTAGTGTTCTTTTGAAGCCGTAATTTTTATTGAATTTTTAAAAATCAGATTCTACATCCTTTTTCCTGTCAGGTACTTTTCAGTAGTTATTTTGCCTGTTACTGTTTAAAATTGATTAACATAGTCAGATGTGAGGCTCATTTTGTTAGTTAGAGTTGTCAATTTGCAAATCCGAGTTGTTTCCGGAAGTCTTCCGGCTATGTTTTTTGTGATCTGTTCACACAATTTTGACTTGTTTTCAATGAGAAGTCAAATTTGATGAGTTATTTTAGTCACTCTGAAGAAGTAAGATATGCGAAAATTGAGTGATCAAAGGGCAGGACGTTATTCAACGTCCTTTTCAAAGTGAAGTGAGAGAACGGTGTTTTAGCAGATTTTCGGTTTTTCATAGCTAAGTTTTTACGTGCTGCAATTTGACTTCTTTTCGTCGTTTTGTTTTAGTTTTCTGTACGCATACGTTTAAAGGCAATGCTTTTTTAAAAACATTTTAACGCTTTGTCTTTATGAAATAAGTCATTTTGTTTGCAATTTTTGCCGGTTTTTTGTTTGCTTTTGTTTAGTCTCATCAAAGATAATTCTCACTGGTACTAATTAGTCGTGTTTAACTTGATATACGATTTTAAGTTGAAATTAAAGGGTATTAATGACATCGACATCAACTGTTTTTGGAAGAATATTAGCGGTTTTTAAGATTTTTTGTCTGTTGTTTTTTTCAACAGCTGCCGTCGGCCTTTCAAGGCCTATTTTTCGTTTTCTTATAGTTTTCCGTACGCGTACTATTGAAAAGCAATAGGTTTTTAAACATTCTAACGCTTTGTTTTTATGAGTGATTTTCCAATTTTTGTCCGTTTTTTGTTTTTCTTGGTCGCTTTTGCTTAGTCACATCGAAGATAACTCTCAGTGGTTCTTCTTAGTCTTGTTTAACTTGATATACGAATTTAAGTTGAAATTAAAGGTTATTAATGACATCGACATCAACTGTTTTTGCAAGAATTTGAGCGGTTTCTAAGTTTTCATCTTTTGTAGTTTTTTCAACAACTGTCGTCAGCCTTTACAGGGCTAATGTTTAGGCGTTCTCTTTTTAATTCGCTTTACTTTTCATTCACCTTTTTCGTGTTATATACGTCATTGTTTCAGCGCCTGACTTCTGACTTACCTCACTCACTGTTTCAACTAAACGAATTTTAATTTCTTTGACGCATTGATTGATGAAATGTAGTGAATACGTTCAATGTCAAAAGAGCAAAATCAAAAGAAGCGAGAGGAAACGATAAAGTCTGGGTGGTCATTAAGTTATATAGCATTAGGTTAACAAACCACATTAGAGTGATTGATAGCTGACTTCAGTACTACGCGTGACATCTTTAGTTTAAAAATTTTATGCCAAACAACTGATGATAAATAGCTTTTTAGCATTTCGTGGATAATTTTGTTTAAATGTTTTGTCGAAAATAGTTTTTCTAAATTATCCTTTCTTTCTTTTACTTTTCCTTGGTTTTTTCTATTTGAACTTTTTTCTCGCTTTTTCTGTCAATCGTCAGTCTTTTATTGAATGAGAACTATCTGTCGAAAAAATTTTGCAGGTAGTTGTTTTTGAAGCCGTATTTTTTTACCGAAATTTTCAAAATGAGATTCTACATCAATTTTGTTGCCAGTTACTTTTCAATAGTTATTTTGCCTGTTATTGTTTAAAATGGATTAACATAGTCAGTTGTGCGGCTATTTTTTTTAGTTGGCGTATTCCGTTTGCTAATCCGAGTTGTTTCCGGAAGTCTTGCTGCTAAGTTTTTAGTGATCTGTTCTCACTATTTTGACTTCTTGTTGTGTATGAGAAGTCAAATCTGATGAGTGATTTTAGTCACTCTGGAGTAATAAGATGTGCAAAAATTGAGTGATCAAAAGGCAGGTATTTTTTCAACGTCGTTTTCAAAATGAAGTGAGAAAACGGTGTTTATGCAAATTTTCGGTTTTTGAGAGCAAAATTTTTACGTCCTTCAATTTGACTTCTATTCGTCGTTTTCTTATAGTTTTCTGTACGCATACTTTTGAAAGGCAATGCGTTGTTTTTAACATTCTAGCTCTTCGTTTTTATGAAATGAGTGATTTTGTTAGCAATTTTGGCCTTTATTTTTGCTTTTGTTTAGTCTCAAGATAATTCTCACTGGTTCTAATTAGTCGTATTTAACTTCATTTATTGATTTAGCCTGAAATTGAAAGGTTTTAATGAAATCGAACCCAACTGTTTTTGGAAGATTATTAGCGGTTTTTAAGTTTTCTCGTTTGTTTTTTTTTCAACTGCTGCCGTCGGCCTTTCAAGGTCTATTTTTCGTTTTCTTATAGTTTTCCGTACACATACTATTGAAAGGCAATAGGTTTTTAAACATTCTAACTCTTTGTTTTTTTTGAGTGATTTTTCAATTTTACCCGTTTTTTGTTTTTCTTGGTTGCTTTTTAGTCTCATCAAAGATAACTCTCAGTGGTTCTAATTAGTCGTGTTTTTGACTTGATTTACTAATTTAAGTTGAAATTAAAGGGTATTAATGACATCGACATCAACTGTTTTTGCCAGAAAATTAGCGGTTTTTAAGTTTTCATCTTTTTCTTAGTTTTTTCAACAGCTGTCGTCAGCCTTTCAAGGGCTAATATTTAGGCGTTCTCATTTTTTTATTTCGGTTTACTTTTTAATCTTCTTTCTCGTGTTATATAAGTCATTATTTTAGCGCCTGACTTCTGAGTTACCTCATTCACTGTTTCAAGTGAATGGATTTTAATTTTTTTTTGACGTATGGATTGACGCAATGTAGTGAATACGTTCAATGTCAAAAAAGCGAAATCAAAAGAAGCAAGATGAAACGATAAAGCCTGGCTGGTCATTAAGTCATAGAGCATTAGGTTAGCAAAACCTCTTTAGAGTGACTGATAGCTGACTTTAGTATTACGCTTAACAGCTTTCAGTTTAGAAGCTGGATTAAGTATAGTTTTACGATCTCTCTGAAACTTAAAATTAGGTCAATTTTTATTTCTTTCGTTTTCTCTTTTGTTCCCGATGTGCATCCAGCTCGTCAACCGGGGCTATTTTCCGGCAATTTGCCGGCTATGTTTTGTTCTGTCAGTGTTGTTATGGAAACCTCTAAATGGCTGTCCTATAAGTCCCGTTTATATCAATTTTCCATGTTTTTTATCAAAATATTGTAACTCCGTGGATTTTGCCTGCTTTCAGAAAATATTATATTTTAATCGAGTTGTTCATTTTTTTGTTTTTGTCTTTTAGCCATTGATGATGGATCTCATTCAAACATTAATGATGAATCTCTATGGCTTTCTTTCTTTATCTAGTTTTCTATTTTAAAAGCTAGAGGTGTCAACGACTTTGGTACGACTTCTATTCAAAAATTACAGTGATTTTTTTCGATTGTGATCGATTTGTATTTGTTTAATAGCCGCCTCATCTTCTCAGCCGGCTATTATAGCGCTCCTATTTTTTTTTTTACTTCGTCGAATAAAAAAATTTTTCGCTTTACCTCATTTTGCCGCTTTTTCAACATTTTGCGTGAAATCTTTTTGACTTCTCTAGGCTAGTTTCTCTCTTCTCTCATTCTGCTAAAAGTGAATTTGAACATCAGTTGCTCAGCAAAGCAATTCAAAATGAACAGAGTCAGTATAAAAAATTGAAGTCAGAAATAGAAACGGGATAAACCCATAAAGCCCAATTTTAGATGCCCGCTATTTGAACGTCGTTCCTATAAGTCTTAGTTACCACCTCTAATGCTTATTGGTGTTGATAGTAGCCCCTGTAGCCTCTCTCTCTAAGAAACAGAAGTACGTTATCTTCAACTACGAAATGCCATCAAAATAAATAGGACTTAAAAAATGTTTTTGTACAAAAATCTTTTTTTTTCAATATCTTCTATTCTTTCAATCCCAGTCATGCTTATTGGAATCAACGGCGGCTATTTTCCGGCAATCTGCCGGGTATGTTTTTTGTTGTGCTGTTAGTTAGTCATAAATTATAGGCTTTTCTTTATTAGTGATTTATTGCTAATTTTCGGTCGTGTTTTCCGTTTCTGTCTGCAGCCGTTCTCTACAAAGTTGGTGTTTGCTGTCTGAAGTTCCTTGGTGATAAACTTCTTTTGAAGTTAACGTTGTTAGGAATAACAGTTTCGATAATGCTATTTTTCTAATAGAATTGAAATAATTTTTCGTTTTTGCAGTGTTTTTGCTGTAGTTGAGGCCTTGGTATGTTGTATATTTTTTTTCTAATGGAGACTGATCTGTTAAATGGGATTGTTTGAAATAATAATTTTAACACTCCTTTTCTAATAGAAATGAAATGTTTTTCCGTTTTTGTAGTGTTTGTTTTGTTGATGCCTTGCTATTGGTTTGTTTGTTTTTCTATTTGAGAACCAGGTTGCTGTTGTTGAATTCAGTTGCTTCAATTCTGAAGCTCTTGTTTGTTTTACATTTGTTCAAACATCAAAGCTGAAAAAGTCAAATTTTCTGAAGTACTTCTTCATCTCACGTGCCCCGTCGCCGCGGCGTTCACCTCTCGCTCCTTTAATTAGGCTGTAAACTGAAGCTAGCTTCCCTAAACCCTTGCTAGTTACTGACGTTGCCCAACCGTTCGACAGTAGTTTGAGGAATTCGCCCTTCGTTATTCGGTTATGTTTTCCAACAAATTCTTTTTTGCAGCTATGAGCTCGGTCAATTTTAATACGGCCAATATCAAAGGCGAAAATCAAAAGAAACCGAAAAACAAAAAGGATAGGCCGATTAAACCCGGTCATTAAGTCGTAGTGTATTAGGTTATCAAAGTTCATTAGAGAGGTTGCTAGCTTACATTATTAATAAGTTGAATAGCTTGAAGTTTGGGAGTTGATTTAAGTATAGTTTCAGAATCTAACAGAAACTGTACACTGAATAAGAACACTCAGAATGAAAGTATATAAATTTTTATCTTTCTTTTCTTTTTCTGTATCAAACCTGATGCTTATGTTAGCACTAATTTCTAGCATCACAACTTAAGTGAACGAGGCAGCCACCTGATTACTTTTGCTGCCAAAACTTTTTTAGTCAAACGACTTCGCTTTGGTTAAATTAAGTAAACTGGCTAAAAAAAAGTACTCCGAGTATCCCCGTATGTTCTGAAATTTTGCAAGATACAACAGACGTTGCTAAAAAAGATTTGCAGCTGGCAAATGCGCGTTTTGAGATGAGCATTGCTCAAGGTTATAGCTGCTTCCCAATGCAATGTAGCATATGCGTCTTAAAAATAGTACACAGTTCAGTTCAAAGAGAAAAGTTAAATTGAAGAACTTAAGATCAATTCAACGAAACATTTTGGATTCAATAAAAATTCTGTATTTGGGTATGTTTAATTTTGTCTTTCTGTCTGGAAATTCGGTTTTTGTGCGTTTTTGTTATTTTGAATGCCTCTGAAGCAATTTTATATTTTTGGTTATATATTTGCGACGATTATATTGGAAGTGTTTTTGATTGGTCTGATGGGCCTGCTAGTTATGAGACCAATTGCCCGACATAATATGGTATAAATTGTGTTTCTATATTTGTTTCTTGCTTTTGTCCGCCTGTATGTCTTGTTGGACATTGGTACTCGACGTTTCAGTGATTGTTGGAGGGAATGAGAACTACGAGGGGACCGAAAAGAGACTTATCCAGCAACAGACCGACCTGAAGATTGGGTTGAACCTCTCAGACCAGCTCTCACAGGCTATGCCGATCACGGCCGCTTGCAATGAGGTTTGTTTGTTCAGATGACGCGAATTTGATCTGTGAGTGAGAAGTACCTTGGTATGCGCTATGTATGTTTTTTAATTGCTCTCAAACGAAGTTTGTAGCAATTGTATTAGTCCTGGCCTGTTTTGGAGTGGGAAAAGTAGGTGTGAAAAATTTTTCCCTAAGCGAGAAAATTTGCCAATTGAGGCTTTTTCAAAGCAGGTTTAAGCTTGAATTGTAGTTTTAGCAGTAAAAGAGTTTTTCTCACGTAAAATAAGTAATTATGCATTTGGAGTTTTGGCTATTTAAGGAAAATACCAGACTTTAGGTTGAAATCTCGAGCTATTTTTTGTTTGTAGTTTTTAATTTTATAGTTTTGAGTTTGTAGCAATTATATTAGTCCTGTGGTCTGTTTTTCTGATTGACCGATTTTTCGTCTGACCAGTTTGACTTTTCGTCCCCAAAAACAGGATAAACAAGTAACGGCCGGCTATTAAGTGCTCATTATGCCTTATCAGTCACAAAGAATGTAATTCACCAAAACATTTTCATGGTGTTAAGGACGGTTTTAATCTTAAAACTTTGACCCCTTCAGTCATCCCACTGTCCACTTACACCCCCTCCCCTCCACCCCTACTCATCCCCCCAATACGTTCCTCCACCCGGTGGTTTGGACCCCCCTATCATCCAGCCTTCCCAACCCTACCCCCTTCGCTTGACTCCCCCTCGCCACTCCGCTCCCACACTCCACCCAATGCTGGCGCTCGTTTAATTCAACCGACGTTACTTGGTTATGTTTCGTCATTTTGTCTTTTCAAATTTTAGTGGGCCGAGCTTTGTTCATTCGCGTGATTGAGTTTTTGGTCGCAATTGACTTTCAAAAATAACTTCCTCACTCTGAAATTGACTTCTTGTTACTTTAATTCATGGAGATAAGGCTATGTGAGTGTTTGTCACTGTATATGCTAACATTTGGAGCAGCTAATAGAACCAGCAATAAGTTATAAAGAATTTTAATCAAATCATAACATCTCAGCATTTAATGAAAAGATGAAATTTCCTTGGTCTGTTGTTTATCTTTATCGGACTGCCGATCTACAAAGCTATTGCGGCTAATTTCTGGCAATCTGATGGCTATATTATAGAGTTAGTTGATTTGTGTTTTTTAATATCTGTCGTCAGCCTGTCATTGGCTATTATTTAGTTGCGCTACTTACTTTTTATTTCAAATTCTCTTTACTTTACGATCAGGTTTTTTGTTTATAGAAGTCACGACATCTTCTTCTGACTTACTCTTCTCATAATTTAAGCTTAATTTACAGTTCTTTCAAACAAATTGAAGCAATATAGTGAATACGGCCGAGGTCAAACGAGCAAAATTGAAAAAAAAAACGATAAATCGATAAATTTTTTAAGTTATAACCTTCTAGTTTTTAAAACCGCCGTCAGCCTCTCAACGACTATTATTTTGGCGGTTTCCCTTTTTTTTGAAGAAAAATCGCATTTTTTCACGTTTTTCGTTTTACATAAGTCACGATTTTCACGCTTGAATTCTGAATTACCTCACTCACTGTTTCAATTGAATGGACTTCAAATTCTTTCACGCATTGAATTACGTTATGTAATGAATAGGGCCGATGTCAAAAGGGCAATATCTAAATCTATAGAAACGGGATAAACCTATAATGCACGGCCTCTGAGTCATAGTGCATTAGGTTATTGAAGTTCATTAGAGCGATTGTTAGCCGATTTTAATATTAAGCGTAATACCTTTCAGTTTAGAAGCTGAATTTAGTATAGGTATAGAATCTAACTAAAACTGCACAATGAGTTAGAACATTTTTCAAATTTCTGTCCATTTCTTTGTTATTTCAATTCCGATGTGCGTCTAGGGCGTCAACGGGGGATGTTTTTCGGCAATCTGCCGTCTATTTTTTCCAATTTGCGTTCAGATTTTCTTGATTTTTCCAATCAATTCATCGTCCAATCTAGGTCTAGTTTTTTTCACTGAAAATTTTTGAAATTGGCGGTCAGTACTTGTTCTGCTGTTTTTCTTGTTAGATGTTTTTACACAGTTTTGTGGCTTCGATCTTTCATGCATTATTCTGAGAGAGGGAGAGCAAAAAGAGTAGGTGTGAAAAATTTTTTCGCTAAGCGAGCGGCGTTTTTGATCATGGTCAGCTTTTTCAAAGCAAGTTTTTCTCAACTTTTTCAATCAAATGTGTTTGTCTCAATTATCTGAGCGAGTAATAGTAAGTTGCGAAGCATTTCTCGATCTGAAGCAAATACTTGACTTATAGCTGCAAATTTGACCTAGTTTTTCATTGAGCTAGCAGAAGTTTTTCATGATTCCTCTTATGCTGTTGGGAATTAGTATTTGGTAACGAGTTTTGCTGAAAAAGTTTTTAATTACTCTCAAACAAAGTTTGTACCAATCATGTTAGTCCTGGTTGGCCGAAAGGGCGTGTAGCCAAAGACCCTCCTCCTAATGTCTCCCCTTGGTGCACCCCCTTGCGGCTATCGCCAGTTGTTTCGCCCGACATTATTAGGTTATGTTATCTTAATATTCGCCGTCAAATTTTCAACGGCTATTATTTAGGTGCTCTTTTTTTAGAATTGAAAAAAAATAAATTGTATTGGCTGTTTAAAGTTATGTTCACGTTTTCACTATTTTGAACTCAAATTGGTCTAATGATTCTGGTCACACTGAAACAGGAATTGAACGAAGAAGCGAGTGATTTTGCGGCGTTGTTTTTTTGCTCTAATTTCAAATTTGAGTGAGAAAGTTGTGTTTGAACAAAAATTCTCTAGTGGTTTTTCGCTCACTTGCGGTTTTTGACTTTGATTGTTTCTGTATTGATCGGAGTTTTCTTCTAAATTGTTTTATCAGTCTCTTCATTGGCCAATATAAGTCTAGTTTTTTGTTTGGTTAATGAAATTTCTTTAAAATTGTAGTCAGCGCTTGTCTGGCTGTTTTTCTTGTTAGATATATTTACACAATTTTATGACTTCGATCTTTCATGCAGCATTCTGAGAGGGAGAGCAAAAACAGTAGGTTTGAAAAATTTGTGCCCTAAGCGAGCGGCGTTTTTGATCATGGTCAGCTTTTTCAAAGCAAGTTTTTTTCAACTTATTCAATCAAATGTGTTTTTCTCAATTATCTGAGCGAGTAATAGTAAGTTGCGAAGCATTTCTCGATCTGAATCAAATACTTGACTTATAGCTGCAATTTTGGCCTAGTTTTTTCATTGAGCGAGCAGACATTTTTCATGATTCCTCTTAAGTTGTTGGGAATTAGTATTTGGTAACAATTTTTGCTGAAAAAATTTTTTATTACTCGCAAACAAAGTTTGTACCAATCATGTTAGTCCTGGTTGGCCGAAAGGGCGTGTAGCCAAAGACCCTCCTCCTAATGTCTCCCCCTGGTGCACCCCCTTGCGGCTATCGCCAGTTGTTTCGCCCGACATCATTCGGTTCTGTTATCCTAATGTTCGCCGTCAAATTTTCAACGGCTATTATTTAGGTGCTCTTTTTTTTAGAATTGAAAGAAATTCAAGTGTATTATCTGTTTAAATTTTTGTTCACGTTTTCACTATTTTGAACTCAAATTGGTGTAATGATTCTGGTCATACTGAAACAGGAATTGAACGAAGAAGCGAGTGATTTTGCGGCGTTGTTTTTTTGCTCTAATTTCAAATTTGAGTGAGAAAACGGTGTTTGAACAAAAATTCTCTGGTGGTTTTTCGCTCACTTGCGGTTTTTGACTTTGATTGTCTGTATTGATTGGAGTTTTCTTCTAAATTGTTTTATCAGTCTCTTCATTGGCCAATATAAGTCTAGTTTTTTGTTTGGTTAATGAAATTTCTTTAAAATTGTAGTCAGCGCTTGTCTGGCTGTTTTTCTTGTTAGATATATTTACACAATTTTATGACTTCGATCTTTCATGCAGCATTCTGAGAGGGAGAGCAAAAACAGTAGGTGTGAAAAATTTGTGCCCTAAGCGAGCGGCGTTTTTGATAATGGTCAGCTTTTTGAAAGCAAGTTTTTTTCAACTTTTTCAATCAAATGTGTTTGTCTCAATTATCTGAGCGAGTAATAGTAAGTTGCGAAGCGTTTCAGGATCTGTAACAAATACTTGACTTATAGCTGCATTTTTGACCTAGTTTTTTTCATTGAGCTAGCAGAAGTTTTTCATGATTCCTCTTATGTTGTTGGGAATTAGTATTTGGTAACGAATTTTGCTGAAAAAAATTTAATTACTCTCAAACAAAGTTTGTACCAATCATGTTAGTCCTGGTTTGCCGAAAGGGCGTGTAGCCAAAGACCCTCCTCCTAATGTCTCCCCCTGGTGCACCCCCTTGCGGCTATCGCCAGTTGTTTCGCCCTACATCATTGGGTTCTGTTATCTTAATGTTCGCCGTCAAATTTTCAACGGCTATTATTTAGGTGCTTTTTTTTAGAATTGAAAGAAATTCAAGTGTATTATCTGTTTAAATTTATGTTCACGTTTTCACTATTTTGAACTCAAATTGGTGTAATGATTGTGGTCATACTGAAACAGGAATTGAACGAAGAAGCGAGTGATTTTGCGGCGTTGTTTTTTTGCTCTAATTTCAAATTTGAGTGAGAAAACGGTGTTTGAACAAAAATTCTCTGATGGTTTTTCGCTCACTTGCGGTTTTTGACTTTGATTGTCTGTATTGATCGGAGTTTTCTTCTAAATTGTTTTATCAGTCTCTTCATTGGCCAATATAAGTCTAGTTTTTTGTTTGGTTAATGAAATTTCTTTAAAATTGTAGTCAGCGCTTGTCTGGCTGTTTTTCTTGTTAGATATATTTACACAATTTTATGACTTCGATCTTTCATGCAGCATTCTGAGAGGGAGAGCAAAAACAGTAGGTGTGAAAAATTTGTGCCCTAAGCGAGCAGCATTGTTGATAATGGTCAGCTTTTTGAAAGCAAGTTTTTTTCAACTTTTTCAATCAAATGTGTTTGTCTCAATTATCTGAGCGAGTAATAGTAAGTTGCAAAGCGTTTCTCGATCTGTAACAAATACTTGACTTATAGCTGCATTTTTGACCTAGTTTTTTTCATTGAGCTAGCAGAAGTTTTTCATGATTCCTCTTATGTTGTTGGGAATTAGTATTTGGTAACGAATTTTGCTGAAAAAAATTTAATTACTCTCAAACAAAGTTTGTACCAATCATGTTAGTCCTGGTTTGCCGAAAGGGCGTGTAGCCAAAGACCCTCCTCCTAATGTCTCCCCCTGGTGCACCCCCTTGCGGCTATCGCCAGTTGTTTCGCCCTACATCATTCGGTTCTGTTATCTTAATGTTCGCCGTCAAATTTTCAACGGCTATTATTTAGGTGCTCTTTTTTTTAGAATTGAAAGAAATTCAAGTGTATTATCTGTTTAAATTTATGTTCACGTTTTCACTATTTTGAACTCAAATTGGTGTAATGATTGTGGTCATACTGAAACAGGAATTGAACGAAGAAGCGAGTGATTTTGCGGCGTTGTTTTTTTGCTCTAATTTCAAATTTGAGTGAGAAAACGGTGTTTGAACAAAAATTCTCTGGTGGTTTTTCGCTCACTTGCGGTTTTTGACTTTGATTGTCTGTATTGATCGGAGTTTTCTTCTAAATTGTTTTTTCAGTCTCTTCATTGGCCAATATAAGTCTAGTTTTTTGTTTGGTTAATGAAATTTCTTTAAAATTGTAGTCAGCGCTTGTCTGGCTGTTTTTCTTGTTAGATATATTTACACAATTTTATGACTTCGATCTTTCATGCAGCATTCTGAGAGGGAGAGCAAAAACAGTAGGTGTGAAAAATTTGTGCCCTAAGCGAGCAGCATTTTTGATAATGGTCAGCTTTTTCAAAGCAAGTTTTTTTCAACTTTTTCAATCAAATGTGTTTGTCTCAATTATCTGAGCGAGTAATAGTAAGTTGCGAAGCATTTCTCGATCTGAAGCAAATACTTGACTTATAGCTGCAAATTTGACCTAGTTTTTCATTGAGCTAGCAGAAGTTTTTCATGATTCCTCTTATGTTGTTGGGAATTAGTATTTGGTAACGAATTTTGCTGAAAAAAATTTTAATTACTCTCAAACAAAGTTTGTACCAATTATGTTAGTCCTGGTTGGCCGAAAGGGCGTGTAGCCAAAGACCCTCCTCCTAATGTCTCGCCCTGGTGCACCCCCTTGCGACTATCGCCAGTTGTTTGAAAGCAATTCACCCGACATTATTCGGTTATGTTATCTTAATATTCGCCGTCAAATTTTCAACGGCTATTATTTAGGTGCTCTTTTTTAGAATTGAAATTATATTGTATTGATTGTTTAAAGTTATGTTCACGTTTTCATTATTTTGAACTCTAATTGGTGTAGTGATTCGGGTCACACTGAAAGAGGAATTGAACGAAGAAGCGAGTGATTTTGTGGCGTTGTTTTTTTTTTGCTCTAATTTCAAATTTGAGTGAGAAAACGGTGTTTGAACAAAAATTCTCTGGTGGTTTTTCGCTCACTTGCGGTTTTTGACTTTGATTGTCTGTATTGATCGGAGTTTTCTTCTAAATTGTTTTTTCAGTCTCTTCATTGGCCAATATAAGTCTAGTTTTTTGTTTGGTTAATGAAATTTCTTTAAAATTGTAGTCAGCGCTTGTCTGGCTGTTTTTCTTGTTAGATATATTTACACAATTTTATGACTTCGATCTTTCATGCAGCATTCTGAGAGGGAGAGCAAAAACAGTAGGTGTGAAAAATTTGTGCCCTAAGCGAGCAGCATTTTTGATAATGGTCAGCTTTTTCAAAGCAAGTTTTTTTCAACTTTTTCAATCAAATGTGTTTGTCTCAATTATCTGAGCGAGTAATAGTAAGTTGCGAAGCATTTCTCGATCTGAAGCAAATACTTGACTTATAGCTGCAAATTTGACCTAGTTTTTCATTGAGCTAGCAGAAGTTTTTCATGATTCCTCTTATGTTGTTGGGAATTAGTATTTGGTAACGAATTTTGCTGAAAAAAATTTTAATTACTCTCAAACAAAGTTTGTACCAATTATGTTAGTCCTGGTTGGCCGAAAGGGCGTGTAGCCAAAGACCCTCCTCCTAATGTCTCGCCCTGGTGCACCCCCTTGCGACTATCGCCAGTTGTTTGAAAGCAATTCACCCGACATTATTCGGTTATGTTATCTTAATATTCGCCGTCAAATTTTCAACGGCTATTATTTAGGTGCTCTTTTTTAGAATTGAAATTATATTGTATTGATTGTTTAAAGTTATGTTCACGTTTTCATTATTTTGAACTCTAATTGGTGTAGTGATTCGGGTCACACTGAAAGAGGAATTGAACGAAGAAGCGAGTGATTTTGTGGCGTTGTTTTTTTTTTGCTCTAATTTCAAATTTGATTGAGAAAACGGTGTTTGAACAAAAATTCTCTAGTGGTTTTTCGCTCACTTGCGGTTTTTGACTTTGATTGTCTGTATTGATTGGAATTTTCTCTTAAATTGTTTTATCAGTCTCTTCATTGGCCAATATAAGTCTAGTTTTTTGTTTGGTTAATGAAATTTCTTTAAAATTGCAGTCAGCACTTGTCTTGCTGTTTTTCTTGTTAGATATATTTATACAATTTTTTGACTTCGATCTTTCTTGCATCATCCTGAGAGGGAGAGTAAAAACAGTAGGTGTGAAAAAATTGTGCTCAAAGCGAGCGGCGTTTTTGATCATGGTCAGCTTTTCAAAGCAAGTTTTCAACTTTTTCAATCAAATGTGTTTGTCTCTATTATCTGAGCGAGTAATAGTAAGTTGCGAAGCATTTCTCGATCTGAATCAAATACTTGACTTATAGCTGCAATTTTGGCCTAGTTTTTTTCATGGAGCGAGCAGAAATTTTTCATGATTCCTCTTAAGTTGTTGGGAATTAGTATTTGGTAACGATTTTTGCTGAAAAAAATTTTAATTACTCGCAAACAAAGTTTGTACCAATCATGTTAGTCCTGGTTGGCTGAAAGGGCGTGTAGCCAAAGACCCTCCTCCTAATGTCTCCCCCTGGTGCACCCCCTTGCGTCTATCGCCAGTTGTTTCGCCCGACATCATTCGGTTCTGTTATCTTAATGTTCGCCGTCAAATTTTCAACGGCTATTATTTAGGTGCTTTTTTTAGAATTGAAAGAAATTCAAGTGTATTATCTGTTTAAATTTATGTTCACGTTTTCACTATTTTGAACTCAAATTGGTGTAATGATTCTGGTCATACTGAAACAGGAATTGAACGAAGAAGCGAGTGATTTTGCGGCGTTGTTTTTTTGCTCTAATTTCAAATTTGAGTGAGAAAACGGTGTTTGAACAAAAATTCTCTAGTGGTTTTTCGCTAACTTGCGGTTTTTGACTTTGATTGTTTCTGTTTTGATCGGAATTTTCTTCTAAATTGTTTTATCAGTCTCTTCATTGGCCCATTTATGTCTAGTTTTTTGTTTGGTCTATAAAAATTATTCGAATGGGAGATCAGTACTTGTCCTGCTATATTTTTTCAAGTTGTTTTCACTTAATTTTCATGACTTTGACCTCTCAGTATGGGATAAACAGGTAAGGCCCCGTTGTCATTGAGTTTCATTAGAACCTCTCGTGTAGTTTTAGTAGTCTGTCAAGTGATGAGCAGGCTGAAGTTGAAAGGAAATTTCGATGTTAATTGGTCATTTTTTGGGTTCTTGTGCCCAAAATGGTGCAATATTTCACGCATTTGTCCTCTTTGAGTTTTTTTACTACAGTTAACGTTTTTTTTAAAATTGATCAAAGTTCTTTGGCAACATATAATTACTTTTTTAAACCATTTTTTGAGCTTTAACTTTGTTACTGCAAAGATAAACACGCTAAGTTATACTAATTTTTGCAATCTTTTGCAAGTTTTTTTTCAAAATGTTTGTCAATATATGAGTTTTTTTGCTCAGGGGCCATGAAACCTCCCCTGGGTTTTTATAATAGGTTACGGCACAGCTTCTAAAGGTAATTAAGTGGTTTTCGAGATTTCAATATCTCGAATTTTGCAGTTTTTTTTAAAGTTTATCAAACTTTCTGAATATTGTTAGTGTTCTAGTTTTATCGATCTTCATGAGACAGTCCAAGTATTTGAGCTCAAAATTATTATACTGTATGGTCTCTGGAGACAACGAAATGGTTCTCTTATAACCAACAAATTTTAGCAACATTGATATAATTTGTAATTGTTTTTTTTAAAGTTTTTTTCTAATTTGGGAGTAAAACAATCTTTATTGGCCAATCAAATTTGGGTCGTGTAGGTGGGTTAAGAGACGGAACTCAAAAACGGGAAATGATTTTGAATATTGTATCCTGAAAATGTTTTATCCTTAACTCAAAAACAGGAAATGATTTTGAATATTTTGTCCCATTTTTCAAATTTCGAGTTTAAGCATGGGTTGGATCAATTTTGTCCTTCAGATTAAAAGCTTCAAGAGTTTCAACAATAATTTTTAATAGCTGCCGTCAGCCTATCAGATGGCTATTATTTAGGCGCTCTCTTTTTTTAAATTCGCTTTACCTTTTGATCACGTTTTTCGTTTTACATAAGTCACGACTTTCACGTTTGATTTCTGACTTACTTCATTCGCTGTTTCAACTGAAGGGATTTTAAGTTTCTTCCAGCTTTGAATTGCGCAGTATATTGAACACGGTCAAAGTCAAAAGAGCAAAATCAAAAGATACGGGATAAACCGATAAAGCTCGGTCATTAAGTCTTTTTGAATTATGTTTTCCAAGTTCGTTAGAGCGATTGCTAGCTGATATTAGTATTATGCCAAATGGCCTTCATTTTAGAAGTTGAATTGAGTAAGGGTTCAGAATCTAACTGAAACTGCACAATGAATTAGAACAATTTCCAAAAACTTCCTCTCACTTTCTGTTTCTTCCTTTTTATTTCAATTCCGATGTGTGTCTAGCGCGTCAACAGCAGATATTTTCCGGCAACCTGCCGGCTTTATGCTCCGATTTTTGTTGATTTTCTTGTTTTCTCCAATCAATTCATTGTCCAAGCTAGGTCTAGTTTTTTTGTTCAATCAATGAAAATTTTTGAAACTTGCGGTCAGTACTTGTCCTGCTGTTTTTCTTGTTAGATGTTTTTACACAGTTTTGTGGCTTCGATCTTTCATGCATTATTCTGAGAGAGGGAGAGCAAAAGGAGTAGGTGTACAAAATTTTTGCTCTAAGCGAGCGGCGTTTTTGATCATGGGCAGCTTTTTCAAAGCAGGTTTTATCAACTTTTTCAACCAAATGTGTTTGTCTCAATTATCTGAGCGAGTAATAGCAAGTTGCAAAGAATTTCTCGATCTGAGGCAAATACTTGATTTATGCTGCATTTTTGACCTAGTTTTTGTCATTGAGAGAATAAATTTTTCATGATTCCTCCTAAGTTGTTGGGAAGTAGCATTTGGCTGAATGGGCGTGTAGCCAGAGACCGCACTCCCACTATCTCCCCCATCTCCGTTGGACTGCCTCGCAACCGCTCGCCATTTATTTGAAAGCAATTGGACTGACTTAGTCGGTTATGTTTTCTTAATATCCGTCGTCAGATTTTCAACGGCTTTTATTTAGGTGCTCTTCTTTTTTTACACTTCTCAGATATTAAATTTTATTGTCTTTTTAAAGATCTGTTCACGTTTTCACTATTCTGAAGTCAAATTGGAGTAATGATTCTGGTTTCACTGAAATAGAAAAGGGAGTGAAAAAGCGATTGATTTTTTGGCGTTAACTTTTTCGCTCTATTTTCAAAATAGAGTGAGATTGTTTGGTCAAAAACAACTTCCTCGCCCTGAAATCTTTTTACTTTGATTCAAGGAGATAAGGTTATATGATTGTGTGCCACTGTATATGAATATATTTGGAGCAGCTAATAGAAGCAGCAATAAAGAATCTTAATCAAATTGTAACATCTCAGCATGTAATCAAAAGATGAAATTTCCTTGGTCTGTTTTTTATCTTTTTCGGACTGCCGATCTACAAAGCTATTGCGGCTAATTTCTGGCAATCTGTTAGCTATATTATGGAGGTAGTTGGTTTGTGTGTTTTTTTGATAGCCATCGTCAGACTATCATTGGCTATTATTTACTTGCGCTACTTTTTACTTTTTATTTAAAATTCTCTTTATTTTACGATCAGATTTTGTTTTGTTTATAGAATTAGCGACAATTTCTGACTTACTCTTCTCAATATTCCAGCTTAATTTACAGTTCTTTCAAACAGATTCAAGCAATGTTGTGAACACGGCCAAGGTCAAACGTCAAAATAGAAAAAGACGATAAATCTATAAAGTTATTAAGATATAACATTCTAGGTTTTAAAAGCCGCCATCAAGTCTCTCAACGACTATTATTTAGGCGGTTTCTCTTTTTTAAAGAAAAATCGCTTTTGTTCACGTTTTTCGTTTTACATAGGTCACGATTTTCATGCTTGAATTCTGAATTACCTCGCTCACTGTTTCGACTTAATGGACTCCAAATTATTTCACGCATTGAATTACGTTATGTAATGAATAGGGCCGATGTCAAAAGGGCAAAATCTAAATCTATAGAAATGGGATAAACCTATAATGCACGGCCACTGAGTCATAGTGCATTAGGTTATTGAAGTTCATTAGAGCGATTGTTAGCCGATTTTAATATTAAGATTAATACCCTTCAGTTTAGAAGCTGAAGTAAGAATAGGTTTAGAATCTAACTGAAACTGCACAATGAATTAGAACAATTTTTGAAACTAAGGAAAAAGATTTGTCAATTTCTATCGCTTCTATTGCTTTTTCAATTCCGATGTGCGTCTAGCGCGGCACCGCGGCTATTTTCCGGCAATCTGCCGGCTATGTTACTTTTGTTTAGTTTATTTGATTATTTTTGTTTCACAACTTATGAGGTTGTTTGTCTTCTTGGCTGTTATTGTTCAATTGATCTGCTGGCCAGGTGCAGTAGTTCTGGGTTTTTCTTAAATTTCTTTGTATTTTATTTCAGGACTTCTCCTGCTATGTTTTTAATTCGCTTTACCTTCTGATCACGTTTCTTATTTTCCACAAGTCAAGATTTTCAGGCTTGACTCGTGACTTACCTTACTCATTATTGGAAGTTCATTAGAGTGATTGCTAGTTGACGTTAGTATTGATCTTAATAGCCTGCATTTGAGAAGCTGGAAGTATAGGTTTAGAACCTAACTGAAAGTGCATGCCAAATTAGAACACTGTTTGATACTGATAAAAAATAGTAAAAGTTTGGTCTATTTCTATCTGTTCTTCTTCTGTTTCTGTCCCACTGTGCATCAACGGCGGTTGTTTTCCGGTAATCTTTTTGGGTGATATTATGTACCTATTTTGTAGTTTTTTATCAGTTGGTGGTCGTTTATTGAATGGAAATAATTTGTATTGCTAGTTCTGCAGTGTTTTTCAGAAATGGTTTGTATTTAAAAGTGTAGAATGGGTGGATCACTGTCTTTAGTGATTAATTGGCTGATGTGTAAAAAAATATCTAACTGGAGCCGGTTCCGTGGTCTTTGTGGGATGTCATTGACTTTTTTTTTGATAAATTTTCTTTTTTGATAAATTTTCGTTGAAAACCAGACAAACAGGTAAAGACTAAAGTGCATCAAGTTTCATTAGAATCACTGAGTTGGCTTTAGTAGTCTTTCAGGTACAGAGTGCCCTGAAGTTTCATTGAAGGCCTAAATTCGAGTTGAAAAGGTCACTTCTTGGAGTTTTTGAGCCTAGAAGTTGGATTTTTTGAGGTATTGGGACTATTTGGCAGCACAAGTTTGATTTAAAAATTTTTTTTAATCAAAAGCCTACTTTTTTAATATTCAAATATTGTCGTTTTTTAAATAGCCGCATAGCGATAGCTGGGGCTGTTATTGGCCTTCTCATGGTTTTGAAGATTCGAACAGGAGTATTGAGATTCTACAGGTTTTTACGACTCGAAGAGGAGTATTGAGATTCTACAGGTTTTTTTTTTAGCAGAAAGCAAGTTTGTTCATGACTTGATTTTTGACTTCTTTCTGTTCGAGCATTTACCTCCGTTTTTTATTGCTGACTTCTGTTTTCGAACATTGGACTTTAACAGTAGCTTCGTTTGTAATGTACAGTAATTAGGAACTGCGGGTAATGTTCAAGGCGAAGAGGTCGTTTTGAGATTTTTTGTTCCTATATAAGTCACCCCTAATTATATAAATTACACCGAACAACCCCCCCCCCCACCACCTGTCTACCCCTATCACCTACCTACCTACCCCCCCCCCCCCCCCCCCCCCGCCCCAACTTAGTCCCCCCGCCCCAACTTACCCCCCCTCCTACCCCAACGCCCCAAACTACCCCCTCCCTTCACCTAACTTACCCCACCTACCCCCAACTACCCGAGCACTACCTACATCCCCAACCTATCTACCCAGCCACCCACCTAGCTCGCACCGCACCTGAAAAAGTGTCGGCATTTTTAAAACACTTTAATGTGTTTTGTTGGTCTACTTTTGTTTTTTTTCTTTTGTCTATTTTGATGTTCTGATATCGGTAAGGTTAGGTTAGAGATTATAATGCACGACGATTCGAGTCGTTTCCGTTATTCTACTGGCTATGTTTTTTATTTCGTCTTCGCAATTGTTGTTACGACCATATGACGTCACAACCACTTCAAATCTGCTTTTTGTTCATTCGTTCATTCAATTTCAACTGAAGTGCGTGTGACGTAATTTTTTGCTGTTAGTGGAGCGGGTATTTTTGTTCATTCGCGTGATTAATTTTTTGGTCACAATTGACTTACCTCACTCTCAAAAATGACTTCCTCTCTTTGAAATTGACTTTTATTTACTTTAATTCAAAGAGATAAGGTCAAATGGGTGTGTGCCACTCCAAATGAAGGTTATTTGAGAGCAGCTAATAGAGGCAGCAAAAACTTATACATATTTTAAATAAAAATATAACATATCAGCCTTAATTGAAGGACGATTTTTCTGGTCTGTCTTTTTTACTGTTTTTTTTTGAGACTGCAGATCTACGAAGCTATTGCGGCTATTTTCTGGCAATCTGCCAGCTATGTTCGTCTTTTTGTCTCTTGTTTCCAACTTGTTTTCTTCTAATCTGTAAGTTAGTTATTTTAGGTTTGAGCAATAAGGGGGTGTTTTTGAGACATGTCGTCAAAAAATAGACAGTATAGCAAATATTTTTTTATTTTTGCAATTGCTTTTGGGTCCATATGGTCGGGTAAAACCTCATGAGCTCCATTGAGCTTGAAGCTGAATTCACGCGTCTTTTAAGCACTATAATTTTGGTTCTGAAGATATGAACACAGAGAATCTTCTGAGCATCTTCAGTTTTATTTGCTCTTCATTTTTGGATCAATTGATATTTTGACTCCATCTGCTGGTCTCTTATATATCAATCGCAAGATTTTTCTTAGATTTGAAGTTTTCTTTTCTTTGCTTTTTAATGATTTAACTTCGTATTGAGCACGCTGACAAGAAAAAATTCTACAAATTAAATGTCATTAGTTTCCCTTTCATGTCAAACTGAGTATCATATTTTTTGGCTCCTAATGTTTAATTGGTCTGCTGTTGAGTTGAAAGCATTTTGTTTTGTTTCAATTTGTTGGGCTTATTTTTCGGGAATTGTCATGCTATGCTTCTTTTACAATCTGGCTCAGCTTTTCTTATTTATATAGGCCACCTATTTCAGATTTGACTTATGATGGCTAATAGAGGCAGCAATAACTTATACAGATTTTAAATAAAAATATAACATATCAGCCTTAATTGAAGGACGATTTTTTTGGTCTGTCTTTTTACTGTTTTTTGAGACTGAAGATCTACAAAGCTATTGCGGCTATTTTCTGGCAATCTGCCAGCTATGTTCGTCTTTTCGTCTCTTATTTCCAACTTGTTTTCTAATCTGTAAGTTAGTTATTTTAGGTATGAGCAATAAGGGGGTGTTTTTGAGACATGTCGTCAAAAAATAGACAGTATAGCAAATATTTTTTTATTTTTTGCAATTGCTTTTGGGTCCATATGGTCGGGTAAAACCTCATGAGCTCCATTGAGCTTGAAGCTGAATTCACGCGTCTTTTAAGCACTATAATTTTGGTTCTGAAGATATGAACACAGAGAATCTTCTGAGCATCTTCAGTTTTATTTGCGCTTTTTAATTTTTGGATCAATTGATATTTTGACTCCATCTGCTGGTCTCTTATATATCAATCGCAAGATTTTTCTTAGATTTGAAGTTTTCTTTTCTTTGCTTTTTAATGATTTAACTTCGTATTGAGCACGCTGACAACAAAAAATTCTACAAATTAAATGTCATTAGTTTCCCTTTCATGTCAAACTAAGTATCATATTTTTTGGCTCCTAATGTTTAATTGGTCTGCTGTTGAGTTGAAAGCATTTTGTTTTGTTTCAATTTGTTGGGCTTATTTTTCGGGAATTGTCATGCTATGCTTCTTTTACAATCTGGCTCAGCTTTTCTTATTTATATTGGCCACCTATTTCAGATTTGACTTATGATGGCTAATAGAGGCAGCAATAACTTATACAGATTTTAAATATAAATATAACATATCAGCCTTAATTGAAGGACGATTTTTTTGGTCTGTCTTTTTACTGTTTTTTGAGACTGAAGATCTACAAAGCTTTTGCGGCTATTTTCTGGCAATCTGCCAGCTATGTTCGTCTTTTCGTCTCTTATTTCCAACTTGTTTTCTAATCTGTAAGTTAGTTATTTTAGGTTTGAGCAATAAGTGGGTTGTTTTGAGACATGTCGTCAAAAAATAGACAGTATAGCAATTATTTTTTAAAAAATTTTGCAATTGTTTTTGGGTCCATATGGCCGGGTAAAACCTCATGAGCTCCATTGAGCTTGAAGCTGAATTCACGCGTCTTTTAAGCACTATAATTTTGGTTCTGAAGATATGAACACAGAGTAGCTTCAGAGCATCTTCAGTTTTATTTCCTCTTCATTTTTGGATCAATTGATATTTTGATTCCATCTGCTGGTCTCTTATATATCAATCGCAAGATTTTTCTTAGATTTGAAGTTTTCTTTTCTATGCTTTTTAATGATTTAACTTCGTATTGAGCACGCTGACAACAAAAAATTCTACAAATTAACTGTCATTAGTTTCCCTTTCATGTCAAACTAAGTATCATATTTTTGGCTCCTAATGTTTAATTGGTCTGCTGTTGAGTTGAAAGCATTTTGTTTTGTTTCAATTTGTTGGGCTTATTTTTCAGGAATTGTCATGCTATGCTTCTTTTACAATCTGGCTCAGCTTTTCTTATTTATATAGGCCACCTATTTCAGATTTGACTTAAGATGGCTAATAGAGGCAGCAATAACTTATACAGATTTTAAATAAAAATATAACATATCAGCCTTAATTGAAGGACGATTTTTTTGGTCTGTCTTTTTTTACTGTTTTTTGAGACTGAAGATCTACAAAGCTATTGCGGCTATTTTCTGGCAATCTGTCAGCTATGTTCGTCTTTCCGTCTCTTATTTCCAACTTGTTTTCTAATCTGTAAGTTAGTTATTTTAGGTTTGAGCAATAAGTGGGTTGTTTTGAGATATGTCGTCAAAAATAGACAGTATAGCAATTATTTTTTAAAAATTTTTGCAATTGTTTTTGGGTCCATATGGCCGGGTAAAACCTCATGAGCTCCATTGAGCTTGAAGCTGAATTCACGCGTCTTTTAAGCACTATAATTTTGGTTCTGAAGATATGAACACAGAGTATCTTCAGAGCATCTTCAGTTTTATTTCCTCTTCATTTTTGGATCAATTGATATTTTGACTCCATCTGCTGGTCTCTTATATATCAATCGCAAGATTTTTCTTAGATTTGAAGTTTTCTTTTCTATGCTTTTTAATGATTTAACTTCGTATTGAGCACGCTGACAACAAAAAATTCTACAAATTAAATGTCATTAGTTTCCCTTTCATGTCAAACTAAGTATCATATTTTTGGCTCCTAATATTTAATTGGTCTGCTGTTGAGTTGAAAGCATTTAGTTTTGTTTCAATTTGTTGGGCTTATTTTTCAGGAATTGTCATGCTATGCTTCTTTTACAATCTGGCTCAGCTTTTCTTATTTATATAGGCCACCTATTTCAGATTTGACTTAAGATGGCTAATAGAGGCAGCAATAACTTATACAGATTTTAAATAAAAATATAACATATCAGCCTTAATTGAAGGACGATTTTTTTGGTCTGTCTTTTTTTACTGTTTTTTGAGACTGAAGATCTACAAAGCTATTGCGGCTATTTTCTGGCAATCTGTCAGCTATGTTCGTCTTTCCGTCTCTTATTTCCAACTTGTTTTCTAATCTGTAAGTTAGTTATTTTAGGTTTGAGCAATAAGTGGGTTGTTTTGAGACATGTCGTCAAAAATAGACAGTATAGCAATTATTTTTTAAAAATTTTTGCAATTGTTTTTGGGTCCATATGGCCGGGTAAAACCTCATGAGCTCCATTGAGCTTGAAGCTGAATTCACGCGTCTTTTAAGCACTATAATTTTGGTTCTGAAGATATGAACACAGAGTATCTTCAGAGCATCTTCAGTTTTATTTCCTCTTCATTTTTGGATCAATTGATATTTTGACTCCATCTGCTGGTCTCTTATATATCAATCGCAAGATTTTTCTTAGATTTGAAGTTTTCTTTTCTATGCTTTTTAATGATTTAACTTCGTATTGAGCACGCTGATAACAAAAATATTATACAAATTAAATGTCATTAGTTTCCCTTTCATGTCAAACTAAGTATCATCTTTTTGGCTCCTAATGTTTAATTGGTCTGCTGTTGAGTTGAAAGCATTTTGTTTTGTTTCAATTTGTTGGGCTTATTTTTCAGGAATTGTCATGCTATGCTTCTTTTACAATCTGGCTCAGCTTTTCCGATTTATATAGGCCACCTATTTCAGATTTGACTTAAGATGGCTTACTTCGCTCTGTGTTTCAACTGATTTGAATATAGAATTCAGCTGGCAAATTTACGCAAATGTCTTCAAGATCAAAAAGCGAAATCAAAAGAAAGTGGATAAGCCAATAAACCCCGGGTTTTACATTTAATCTTAAAAGACTCAGTGCTTTAAGTTATCAAAGTTCCACAGTGTCCTGCTAAATGGTATCAGTGTTAAGCTTATTTTTATCAACCTAAAATGTGCATTCTCCATATTTTTTAAACGGTTTATCTTTTTGCGTTTTTCTTTTTACATAAGTAACGACTTTCACGTTTGACTTCTGACATATCTCATTCACTGTTTAAACTGTGAGAATTGTCAGCTAGTTCACTCGAATGCTTTCAAGGTCAAAAAGCGGAAAAAAATGGGATAAACCAATAGAGCGTGACAATTAATACTTGATGTTAGACTTATTGCGTTAACTAAAAAGTTTCTTGAGTATACTGCTAAGTGGTATTACTATTAAGCTTATTAGCCTTCAATTTAGAGGCTTAAGGAAGCACGTATCCATCGGATCTAATGGACTCGTTGACCAATTTAGATCGTTTTTTGACGTTTAGAAAAATTAGTTTGTCATCAATTCTTTTTTCTTACTATTCATTTTTATCATTGTTTTTTTTATTATTTTTTGTTCTAACTGGTCTGTCAATACCAACATCGGGCAGTGGCCTCAACGATGGCTTTAATCTCGCAATCTTTCGGCTATGTTTTCTTCTTGAAAATTGTAGCTTTGTTGATTTCTGTTGACTTCTATATGGGTTTTGCAAATTATTTGCATTTAATTAATCGAGTTTTAGATTTTGTCATCAGCATGTTTCATTTCGACTTAGCATTTTTTTGAAGTTTGCGTTGTGCTTGTGCAGTTCCAAATATTTTTGGCAACTTTTGTGACTGTATTTTCTTAAAAGTTTTGATGTTGTCGTTTTTTATGAGTGTCGTGCCTTACATCACTTTTGGATGAGTTTGTGTTTCTTTCTGTTTCAGCTATTCAAGCGATCGTTGTCGTGGGGTGACGAGGATTTGGACATGGCAGTAGTCTACAAAGCAGCTTGTCTCTAAAGTGGAGTAGACATTGGGTCTAATATTGTTCCTTTCCTAGCTGAAACTGTGAAGAACATTACGCTGCGAAACGAACACTTTGCGGCTTTTGTTGAGAGCAATAAAAACAGCTTAAATTAGTATAAAATTGATCTCGAATATCTTTGTTAATTACTTGTTTTGGAAGTTGATCTTTTCTGAAGAGCCATTTATTGATAAATGCTAATTTGCTATTTTTTTTGGTTAAGCCATGTTTACTAATGTCAGGGACTTTTATTTACAACTTAGGTTTTCTATTATTTATGTCAAATTGGCACGTAATTAATAGCCGACCTCATCTTCTCAACCGGCTATTATAGCGCTCCTATTTTTTACAATTCAAAGAATTTGAATTGTATTTGTGCGCTGTGTTTTAAGGTGTTCACACATTTTTCAATGACTTTGATCTTTCAAAACGGGATAAACAGGTAAAGCCCAGCGAGCATTAAGTTTCATTAGAGGCCCAAAGTGGGCTTTAGTAGTCCGTCAAGTGCTTATAGTGGTGCAGCTGCTGGGATTGCCTTAATTTAAGGATAAAAGGTCATTTTTAGGAGTTTTTGGGCTCAAAATGGTGCAATTTTTCTTGTTTTTTGTGATTTTTTTGAGTTTTTTTTATTAGTCTAGGTTGAAATTTTTAAAAGTTGATGAAAGCTTTTTGCGAGACAAAATTGCTTGTTATGACCATTTTATGAGCTATATGTTTTGGTTCTACAAACACAAACACGCAAAATCGTATACTAATTTTCGCAATTTTTTTCAGGTTTCTTGAAAATTTGTGTCATATTTTGAGTTTTTTAGCCATAGGTGTCAAGAAACCTCATCTAGGGTTTGATAAGGTGTTTGATGATAGATCACTGCTTAGTTTCTAGTGGTAATGGAATGTTTTTCAACTTTTTGCCATCAAGAACTTTAGAATTTTTTGACAAAACTTTTTCACTATTTTTTTCATATTTTTTGACATTTATTGTCATTATTCAAGTTGTTTGAGTCCCAGGGGCAAGAAAACCTCATCAGTGGTTGGATAATAAGATACTGAACAATTTTTAGTTGTCATGGAATAGGTTTCAACTTTTGAATGTCATAAATTTTAGCGATTTTTTTGCCAAAATTCGCTTTTTCAGGTTTTTGAAAATTTTCGTTATTTTCCAGTTTTTCAGCTTCAGGAACCAGACAACCTCTTTTGAGGTGTTTAATAGGGCACTGCATAGTTTCTAGTAACAATGGAATGGTTTTTAACATTTTAATGTCTCGAATTTAACCTTTTTTTTATAAAATCTTCATTTTCTTTAAGGTTTCCTAAAGTTTTTGTCAGTTTTTGATATTCGTCTATTCTCAAATGCGAGAAAACATATTCTACGTTCTAATAAAAAGTTAATGCATGGTTTTTAGTTTTAATGGATTTGTTTTCAACAATTTAACCTTTCGACTTTTAGAAGTTTTTTTAATAAAATTTGCAATTTTTCTCAAGTTTTTTCAAGATATTTATATTTCATTTATTTTTTCTTGCCTCAGTAGCCAGGTAACTTCATTCACGGTTCGACAGTATGTTATTAAATAATTGCTAGGGGGCAATTGTTTCTATATCCTTTTAATAGAACGAATTTTTTTGAAGTTTGAAATTTTAAAAAATATTGGCTATCGATCTATGAGCCTATGAGTTTTTTAAAGTTTGGAATTGGGTTACTGGATAACCTCTAGAGACACAGAAATGATTCTGAAGATATTTATATCACGATTTTCAGCAAAATTTCCTTATAATTTGCAATTGATTTTTTTTTAAATTTTTGGTCATTTTCGAGTTAATCGATCTTCAAGGGCCAATGAATAATTTTTAGATCTTGCTGATATAATACTGGACCGATTTCAGAAAGAAAAATTGGTTTTTAATATGTTTTTGAAATAGGTATTTTTCAAGGGAAAAATTTTTGCCTTAGGTTTAAAAGCTTCAGGAGTTTTAGCAATGAGTATATTTTTGTTTAGGTTTGATTCTTTTAGTTTCTCAATTTTATGAGATGATTTTGTTTGTGTTCTGGCTGAAATTGTTCAATTGATCTGCTGGTCAGGTAGAGTAGGTCTGAGTTTTTCATTCAATTCTTTGAATTGTGTTTCAGGACTTGTCCTGCTATGTTTTTTTTTAAGATCTGTTCACACATTTTCATGATTTTTGAAGTCAAATTGGAGTAGTGATTTTGGTCACGCCGAAACAGGAAATGGAGCGAAAAAGCGAGTGGTTTTGCGGCGTGAATTTTTTTCGCTCTAATTTTAAAGTAGAGTGAGAAAACGGTGTTTGAACAAAAATTCGGTTTCTCGGTAGTGGTTTTTTTGTTCACATGCGGCAATTTCACTCTGATTTTTACTGTGTTTTCGATTTTTTGGATCGGATTTTTTTCTAAATGGTTTTCCCAATCCATTCACAGCTCATTCTAGGCCTAGTTTTTTGTTTGAATTTAATTTTCATTTCTCGCTAGTGGTTTTTTTTGTTCACATGCGGCATTTTGACATTGATTTTCTGTTCATTTCTTATGTTTTTTTTCTGATTTTTTTTTAAAATGATTTTCTCAATTCACTCATAGTCCATTCTAGGTCTAGTTTTTCTGTTTAGTCAATGAAAATTCTTTGAATTGTACGTCGAGACTTGTCCTGCTATGTTTTTTTACTTCGTCGAATAAAAAAATGTTTCGCTTTACCTCATTTTGCCGCTTTTTCAACATTTTGCGTGATATCTTTTTGACTTCTCTAGGCTAGTTTCACTCTTTTCTCATTCTGCTGAAAGTGTATTTAGACAGCAGTTGATCAGCAAAGCAATTCAAAATGAACAAAGTCAGTATAAAAAATTGAAGTCAGAAATAGAAACGGGATAAAGCCCAATTTTAGATGCCCACAATTTGAACGTCGTTCCTATAAGTGTTAGTTACCGTCTCTTATGCTTATTGGTATTGATAGTTGCCCCTGTAGCCTCTCTCTAAGAAACAAAAGTATGTTCAACTACGAAATGCCATCAAAATAAATCGGACTTAAAAAATGTTTTTTTACAAGAATCTTTTTTTTTCAAAATCTTCTATTCTTTCAATCCCAATCATGCTTATTGTAATCAACGGCGGCTGTTTTCCGGCAATCTGCCGGGTATGTTTAAGAATTATTGTAGAAAACAATCACAATTTCGATTACATTTATTTGAATAAAATATACGTTTTGCGGCGTAATGAAATGAGTAGTCCCATTGGATAAGTTTTGATCTTCTGCGGAAGTTTTATGACCCAGTGGAGTGACGTTTATTTCAACACAAGAAAGGAGCTGATGGGTATGGATCCAACACTAAGTCAGAATTAGCTATTTTATAGTACAAACTTTGAGAGACATTCTGATTAATTTGTTTTTGTTTCTGTGCAATGATTTGACCTGGATACTGAGCTGAGCTTTTGTTGCATACAATATTTTCTTCATTTTATTTTTCAAATCTTCAATAATTTTAATGCTAATTTTGCTGATGCGCAAAGGGGTATCAGTGATGGTTTCAATTTAATGTACAAGACATTTTATGACAGTGAATTCTATTTTTATTGGATTGACTCATTTGTTGACAAATCATTTCAGATCTACTTTGATTGAGCTCAAGCGTAAACATATTTGACACTTCGACTTAACATTATACATATTTCTTTTATTTTGCAGCAATTATATATTTTAAACACTTGATATGATATTCATTTTTTGTAATTGAACTGATTTCTGTTTGAGCTGCTTTTCATTATCTCGACCGTTGTACTATTGCAAACTCAATTGGTTTATGTTTTAAAAAATGAGCCTTGATCCACTTACCCGCATTTTCTGAACTGACACCCCAAAATTATGCTTCCTGGTATAAAAGTAGAAAGTTTTGATTTGAAAGGATAACATTTTTGACTTAATTGTCCAACCAAATGAAGAGATAACAAAAATAGATGTTTGAGTTTAAAAAACTCGTTCAAAACTACTAATTGAGTTACCTAATGACATGCCTCATTACAACACTCACGAGCTCTGCCATCAAAAAGACTACGAAAAAAAAACAAAATAAGCAAAAACAAATTTCTAGGCAAAAACTCAATATCTAAATTTAAAAGCACCTAGTAGCAACGTCAAAATGCAATCAGATAAAACCTTAACTACACAAACTTACTTTTTCCGAACTCTACAGCAGATGGAAGTTTTCCTTAATGACACCAGGTAAAAAAAGTCGACAGAGGGAAGAAATAATAGGGCGAAGTTCAAAAATCAACATTTTTTATAACAAGAAATATTTTCAAAAGTTGTCATTATGAAACCAATAGGAACTGTCTTTGGTTAAACTAAGCCGTAGGAATGGACTAGAGATACAGAAAAAACAAAAAATTTTAAACAATTTGCGCAAACACAAATTATTGAAGAAAATAAATTATTAAAATCATTAGCTTTTATCTGAATGATATGTATTTTTATTTCAGTTTTTGTATATACGAATTCAGCTGAAATTATACTGAAAAAATGAATAAGTTCATTTTGGCCACATTTGAAAATTATTGGGATCTGTTATTGACCGAATGTGCTAAAAGAACAGAAAAAGAAACTGCAGTTGGTACTAATAGGGGTGAGGATTGCAGTTGATTTTTGATATTAAATATTTGATTTGAAATAAAAACTGCCTCTTTATTTTTGTTTTGTGCCTTCTTGAAAACGCAAAACTCATTAACATCTCTTGCTGGTTTTTTCTGTTTTATATATCCTTGAGAGTTCCTCATTGTGCTTTGAATGATGTGGGGTTTGTCTGGGATAGTGTCTTCTCTACAACCCCTACCTAAATGTGACCACATCCATGATCCACAGCTGTGGAGTCAGAGTGCACTGTGAACAGATTAATAGGGAGCTGGTTATTAATGTCCTGATCAAAGGAAACATCCAGTTGCAATTGATTCCGTGCTGGTTTGCAGGACACGTGAGAATTGGCAGAAGTAAGAATTGATTGGGAATGTAGTGTGGTAATACACAGCGTGGAAATACACAGGAATATAAAAAGTAACCACAGAATACAAAATAACTGCTGAATATAGCGGTATACAGAATACATGCCAAAGGGCTTGACAGTTCACTCCAAATACTTCAATTGTATAAACTTTTATGCATAAGAGTTCCAATAATCAATCAACTGAATCAATCAAATTAACTATTTTGCAGTTGGTTTCCTCTAAGTAAAGTTTAGTGTAGGTATTTTTTGTAACAATTTATATTACTCTGTTATGAGCTCTGACCAAAGAAAAAAGTCTCAAATTCAATTCTGAACATTTTAAGCTAAGTTTAAGAAATCAATGCTGTTTTACACTAAACTTACTTCGTTTTTTTGTCTGAATTTACAATTTTCATAGTAAATAGTTACATGATAATAATACGTTTATAGTAAAAATACAGACTGAGAAATACTATGATTCAGCGCTGATTGATTATGTTACTATGATAGGGGGATGTGGATCTGCAGTCCTCAACGGACAATCGAGTGGGAAATTCTGAACAAAAAAGGAAACAAAATTTGATCATTTTAATTCTCTTTATGGTATTTTCATCAAAGCGTAAGCCACAGCAAGTAAACTTTCCAATGCAGTTTTAAATCTTTTATGATTCACACGCTGTCATTTGATGGTTTCATCATTCACAAATTGAATAATTTTTCCGTCTTTCTTCCCTCCTTCTTTTACTTGATTTTCTACTGGTCGTGGAGGCTTTCGAACAAATGATTGTTCCTCTTGAAATTCTCCTCAGCTCTCTCAGCAGTTTCCATCTCTCGCTTTTTGCCCTGTGGACCAGAATCACCCGTACCAGTAGTTCCAAACCCGTGTCGTTTCTAAACAAACACATAACAAACAATAACAGGGGCGAGATACCAGCGAAAATTGCTGACATATGTATAAATAGCCATTTTCCAATATCCCCCCGCGTAGCGGGAACTTAATTGTGCATGAAGCAAACGTGAACTATTTGCATAAAAAATGGCGTGGTAAGGAGAGGTTGGGTGAAGATGAAACTGATTTCATTCATACTTTACGAGATGAAATAGACAAACAACCGCCTAAATTGACCATTTCTGTTTTTGTTGCGAATTTAAGTTTTAATGCTAGCAATCAGATTAGTCGACCTATCCGGTTTAAATATTCGACTTTTCTTCAATTCAAATATGAGTTCATTCCGTTGTGCTCCCCAGGTGCTGTATAAAAAATTTTGGGCGACTTAATATTGGATTTAACATACCCACCAAGCAGCCTAATATTTATTTATATCCCACTAAGCTTGGAATGAGGGGATGACCAAAACAGATCAAAAACTACTCTACAAAAATAAATGCTGGCCATTTTCTGTGGGTCTTTTCTCAAATGTATTTTGCGAGCTTTGCAATTTTCGACATTTGGCACTGTATATAGGATCAATATAATTCTGCGTGACTTGCCATTTCAATACTTTCACATGAGCTTTTCAAGAGTATGTCACGTGACTCTGATGAAAATCTCTTCATTTTCTGACTCTGAGGAACTTCTGGCGTTTATCGAGAACCACGTAGAGGTTCGAGATGTTACGCCAGAATTTCGAGATTAATTCTGCATATATAGTCACATAACTTTGCTTAAAACACGTAACTTGCATTTTTTAATATGACCAAGGGATCCCCCAGTACCTTAACCCCCCCCCTCGTTGCAGAGCACTTGTCATTACATAGTAAATCAATATGTGAAAATATGGCACGTGCGTCGGGGGGGGGGGTGCAAATAATCCGCACCCACTAGGGGGGGGGGGGGGGGGGGTTGAGAAAGATCCGTCGAAAAGATCCGACGAAAATTTATGAAAATAAACTTCTGGCTACGTATACAAGAACCTCTAGCATTTTTATTTCTGGCACTGAAGAGATTCAGCATTTTGAAACGCGCATGCTTGTGTTTTACGAAATTAGACGAAAAACTCACTTCTAATGCGGATGATTGCTCAGCTTGGAATAGGACGACAATTGTCATCGACAGAAGCAGTGCCACTACCAACTTGGATCCCATGACAACTTTGCCGCAAAATTCTATGAAAGACCTGCAAACAAAAATCAACTTTCTCGCCGTGTGACCAGGAAAATGTGTAGTTTTTAGTCAGAAATTACAAATAAGATACTAACTTGAATGAAAAGACTACAAAAAATGATGAACACTGAATTTCGTTTTCAACTCCGTGTTTTTTTTTATAAAATTTCTTCTTATTGTGATTGGAAGAAAATGAAAAATCTGTTGTCACAACTTCTTATACGATCAATTGTTATTAACTGGGCCTGATAACCCAAAAAAGTAGAAAAAAAGAGATTTTGTAGAAATCTAAAATAGGCTTGTACCAAATTTTGTCCCCTGCGTGTCTTTGTTTGTTCAATTGCGCATCTGTATACCAGACTGACTATTTGTCCGATCGGTAATTGTGTCACTCGAGCTACCATCTTTTGTTGAAACGATATTCAGAAGGGATCAATTTTAACACAATGAAAATCGCAGAACATATGCTCGAAAATTGTTTTTGTTAAGTGGTGCTTATTGCATAAAAAGATTGAGACGATAGAATGTAGGACGCAAGGAATTTTCATAAGTAGATACTGCGAGTAAGTTAGATAATCTAAGTCAAGTTAGACAAGTTAATTAGGTGTTTGAAATAAGCGTTCTTCCTTAAAGGGTTAATGTTTCGAAGGCGCCAGAGAAGGGAGTTGAGTGATATATCTTAAACAAACAAACTGATGGACAAAAGCATAGTGACCTGTCAAAATATTTTGATTAATTAGCAAAGTTGTATTTGTGCATCAGGCCAAAGTCGAAATGAGTGATTTATACTAGAGACTGAACATTTGAAGCGAACTAGGTACTCTGAACAGAATTGGAGTTTCAAATTGAAGTAATTAAAAGTGCGATTTCAAATTTGCAAATTAATTGGCAACACCAAAACCTGGTACACTCAACTCTTTAAGTTATCTTCATCATCGGACTCTGAAAGTTTGTGGAGAGGATCCCCCAATGATTGTCCATATCTAATAGGAATGCGCGGCAGATTGCACCTTTTTGATCTGAGTTAGTTAAGTAGAGTTTTGTTGATTAGAGTAAATAATGAGGCAATTACACTGTTTCGATTGCCACAAATAATGAGGTTCGTAAACTGTTTCGAACCTCTCACCTCTTACATGTCAACAACGTTTTATTCAATTACGCTACCTGTCACTTACTTCTATGATAAGTCTTGTGAATACAAATCAGATCCAATAACATCTATGGAAAACTTATGCGCTAAAATTTTGTAAGATTCGCTTGAACAGTGAAAAAAATCAACGCTTTCAACAGGAAAACTTCACCGCTAAAAACCACTACAAAAATTCACCGCAAAAAATTAGAGTGGCTTTATCTGTGAATTGACTTAAGATGTGCTGTTTTTAGAGGCAAATTTTTTCTTACCGCTTCCACTGATGAAAAAATAATTTTTTGTAGAGAAACTACTCCATAGTTTCTTGGTGTTCTAAACTTCCCATGCAATATCTCAGTTTGAATTAAATTGAATAAATCATTGTTCCGGTTAAAATACAACATTTTTCAACGCATTCACCTCATATCTTACATAGTTTCATTAAAAATTGAAGTCGATGGAGAATTGACTGACTTTGCGGTGAAATATTGTACGGTTTGTGGCTTTTAGCCATAGTTTTTACCGCTCTTTATGCATTAACTGCTATTCTTACATCTTTTCTGCTTATATGTCTACGGTTACGTTATTTCTAATTTTAGGGGCAATTTTTTTGTAAAATTTTCGATTCTTAGGAGCAAATTATTTTATTTTTACTTAAATTACCGCATCTTTCCAACGCATTCATTACAATTTTTTTTCCATTTTCAGCACTTTTTTGCGTTGACACATTTGACCAGGGATACCATGAAACTACAAAAACAGCAAAGTGACACTTGTTTTTTGAACAATTTGCAAAGGCAGTCGCTCAGCGTGATAAATGTCAAACATGAGCCCAAAATCATTGTTTTCTTTTAGTAATGAGGGCGGCAGTTCTGATCTTAGAACTCATCTTATAAAATTGTTTTTTCTTAAGACAAACAAAAACAGATATCCCATATCGCTCGGATTTCTCGTGCTAAATATGCCAGAATATTATTGTCAATTCCGTTGTCTAATCGTAACTGCTCAAATGTGGAGCAAAATTTTCGATTCTTAGGAGCAAATTATTTTATTTTTACTTAAATAACCGCATCTTTCCAACGCATTCATTACAATTTTTTTTTCCATTTTCAGCAACTTTTTGCGTTGACACATTTGACCAGGGATACCATGAAACTACAAAAACAGCAAAGTGACACTTGTTTTTTGAACAATTTGCAAAGGCAGTCGCTCAGCGTGTGATAAATGTCAAAATTGAGCCCAAAATTATTGTTTTCTGTTAGTAATGAGGGCGGCAGTTCTGATCTTAGAACTCATCTTATAAAATTGTTTTTTCTTAAGACAAACAAAAACAGATATCCCATATCGCTCGGATTTCTTGTGCTAAATATGCCAGAATATTATTGTCAATTCCGTTGTCTAATCGTAACTGCTCAAATGTGGAGCAAAATTTTCGATTCTTAGGAGCAAATTATTTTATTTTTACTTAAATAACCGCATCTTTCCAACGCATTCAATACAATTTTTTTTCCATTTTCAGCAACTTTTTGCGTTGACACATTTGACCAGGGATACCATGAAACTACAAAAACAGCAAAGTGACACTTGTTTTTTGAACAATTTGCAAAGGCAGTCGCTCAGCGTGTGATAAATGTCAAACATGAGCCCAAAATTATTGTTTTCTGTTAGTAATGAGGGCGGCAGTTCTGATCTTAGAACTCATCTTATAAAATTGTTTTTTCTTAAGACAAACAAAAACAGATATCCCATATCGCTCGGATTTCTCGTGCTAAATATGCCAGAATATTATTGTCAATTCCGTTGTCTAATCGTAACTGCTCAAATGTGGCAACAATAAATGCGCAGTTTATTGAATTTTTAAAATCTCCCAATGTATTAAGGTTGCAAGACAGATTGCTAATCCGAGTTACAATAGCCCATAATAAGCCCATAATAATAGCTTATTGCATAAAAAGATTGAGACGATAGAATGTAGGACGCAAGGAATTTTCATAAGTAGATACTGCGAGTAAGTTAGATAATCTAAGTCAAGTTAGACAAGTTAATTAGGTGTTTGAAATAAGCGTTCTTCCTTAAAGGGTTAATGTTTCGAAGGCGCCAGAGAAGGGAGTTGAGTGATATATCTTAAACAAACAAACTGATGGACAAAAGCATAGTGACCTGTCAAAATATTTTGATTAATTAGCAAAGTTGTATTTGTGCATCAGGCCAAAGTCGAAATGAGTGATTTAAACTAGAGACTGAACATTTGAAGTGAACTAGGTACTCTGAACAGAAATGGATTTTCAAATTGAAGTAATTAAAAGTGCTATTTCAAATTTGCAAATTAATTGGCAACACCAAAACCTGGTACACTCAACTCTTTAAGTTATCTTCATCATCGGACTCTGAAAATTTGTGGAGAGGATCCCCCAATGATTGTCCATATATAATAGGGATGCGCGGCAGGTTGCACCTTTTTGATCTGAGTTGGTTAAGTAGAGTTTTGTTGATTAGAGTAAATAATGAGGCAATTACACTGTTTCGATTGCCACAAATAATGAGGTTCGTACACTGTTTCGAACCTTTCACCTCTTGCATGTCAACAACTTTTTATTCAATTACGCTACCTGTCACTTACTTCTATGATAAGTCTTGTGAATACAAATCAGATCCAATAACCTCTATGGAAAACTTATGCGCTGAAATTTTGTAAGATTCGCTTAAACGGTGAAAAAAATCAACGCTTTCAACAGGAAATCTTCACCGCTAAAAACCACTACAAAAATTCACCGCAAAAAATTAGAGTGGCTTTATCTGTGAATTGACTTAAGATGTGCTGTTTTTAGGGGCAAATTTTTTCTTACCGCTTCCACTGATGAAAAAATAATTTTTTGTAGAGAAACTACTCCAAAGTTTCTTGGTGTTCTAAACTTCCCATGCAATATCTCAGTTTGAATTGAAATGAATAAATCATTGTTCCGGTTAAAATACAACACTTTTAAACGCATTCACCTCATATCTTACATAGTTTCATTAAAAATTGAAGTCGATGGAGAATTGACTGACTTTGCGGTGAAATTTTGTACGGTTTGTGGCTTTTCGCCATAGTTTTTACCGCTCTTTATGCATTAACTGCTATTCTAACTTCTTTTCTGCTTATATATCTGCGGTGACGTTATTTCTAATTTTAGGGGGAAATTTTTTGTAAAATTTTCGATTCTTAGGAGCAAATTATTTTATTTTTACTTAAATTACCGCATCTTTCCAACGCATTCATTACAATTTTTTTCCATTTTCAGCAACTTTTTGCGTTGACACATTTGACCAGGGATACCATGAAACTACAGAAACACCAAAGTGACACTTGTTTTTGAACAATTTGCAAAGGCAGTCGCTCAACGTGTGATAAATGTCAAACATGAGACCAAAATTATTGTTTTCTGTTAGTAATGAGGGCGGCAGTTCTGATCTTAGAACTCATCTTATAAAATTGTTTTTTCTTAGGACAAACAAAAACAGATATCCCATATCGCTCGGATTTCTCGTGCTAAATATGCCAGAATATTATTGTCAATTCCGTTGTCTAATCGTAACTGCTCAAATGTGGCAACAATAAATGCGCAGTTTATTGAATTTTTAAAATCTCCCAATGTATTAAGGTTGCAAGACAGATTGCTAATCCGAGTTACAATAGCTCATAATGTCTGTTTCTTTTTGATTCACTGAAAACTTTTACAATTATTATAACCCCTAGCGATGTTTCTTTGAGAGTTAACCAAGTATTAGCTTCAACGAAACAGAAAAAACGAAGTTCATCAAAGTTTTATTGTGCATCAGCTAAACAACGTGGAACTAAAACGGACAAATTGAGTCTGTTACTTTGAAGAATCGATTTTGATGATCACGTGTAATTACAAATTAATTCAAGTCATCTTCCTTCAAAGAAGGAGATTGTCTCCTTTCTTTGGAATCGTCTTCGTCCGCACCTGTTGGGTACGGGGTACCCGTTCCAATTGTCCCGTAGCCGTTTCGCTTCTGAACAAATCGAAAATAAGAGAAATAAACAAAAACCCGCGATATGCTTTTTTTAGGAAAAAGACTTTCTGATAAATTTAAAAGTTTGGAGCAAGCTTTTAATGTTATCGTTAAATATTTAAGAAATGAATAAAAACTTTTAAAGTTTCGTGTTTTTCATTATTGATGAGACCAAATGTTGTGGATTTCAGTTGTTAATACTTTGAACTCTTGCCAAAAAATCTTGGACACTTATTAAAGAAACCCTACACTATAAAAAGTTATACGAATGGAAATAGGCAAACCTGGTAACTTATCGAAGAACCGGATTGAGCTGCGAGATTGCTATTTTTGACTAAAATTGAATTCTATAAAGTAGTTCAATTGTATTTACTGACTCATGCCATCATCCTCCGATATACTTTTTATAACCAAAATTTGGACACAATTATTAGCAAAGACGACATTATCGCTTTGATAGAAAACACATTGATGTCTCAGCAGCACCGATGTCTCAGAAAAACCGGACGAAAAACGTTGGTTTTTTCCTAGAAAAAAATGGCAAAAACTGCGAATGTCAAGAGATGAATTAACGAAAAACAATAACTTCTTTATGATAACAAGAACAAATTCTCAGATGTGAAATGAAAGAATGTGATTCAAATTATTCGATTGGAAAAATTTATGCCTTTATTTGAAAATCTCATATGATCTAATTTTATTTTTTACATGCAAAATATTGTATATGTAAATAAATGTCCTAAAGGGGATGAATGTTTGTATACATTGTAGAGATTGTGTTGCCGACTTGTGAGGCTTCTAATTCAAGCAAATGATCAAACGATTATAGTTTTAAGTGATCTTACATTTCATCCAATTCTCTTAAAGAGAATATGGTCCTTAACTTTCTTAGCCTTAACCAAAAGTAATACTGTAAGAAAACTCGTTTTCTAAATTTAATTATCTTTTAATGGTAATTTTCTATTAGCTCTGTAACAAGTAGATTTAGGGCCTATAAATTTTAACATAAGAAATATTTTAGTGGTTTAAGGTAAATAGCTTTAGATTCAAACCACCAAAAAACTTTTAACGTTAAAATTTATCGGCCCTAAATCTATTTGTCACAGAGATAATAGAAACTTATCATAAAACAGATAACTAAATTTAAAAACCAAAAGGGATGGAAAAAGATGGAGGCCGCTAAATATATGTACAAAAAATACATATATTTTATAACAAAAGCATTCGGAGAAGAGTGCACGAACACGAAAATTGGTAAATAAACACACAAGAATTTTTTGGAGCACATGAATTCGGATTTGGGCACAGAAAAAATGCATAGCTGTCCTTGCATAGCATTTTTTCTCGGACTTTAACATGAGTGTAAAAGATGCAAAGTTGAATTTTGGAAAACGACCAACATATAAGTGCGAGAACAATAAAGGATATGCAAGGACGGAACAAGACGGATGAGCTACACGGAACAAACCTAAATTTCGTTTGTCCCAGACAGACTATCAGTAAATTCATGCCTTCCATTTTGCGTGTTTTATTATAACTTTACGTTCAGGTGAAGATTTTGCAGGTTGATATTCAAACTTTTCTGTGCCCAAAGCCGAATTCATGTGCTCCAAAAAATTTTTGTGCGTTTATATACAAATTTTCATGTTCGCGCACTCTTCAATGGATGCTTTTGCTATAAACATAAGTATTTTTTCGCCACTGTTTTTAAGCCGCTATTTTTCACCCCAATTTCGTCAGCCCTCATCATTTAACACCATTATCATTTAACCCGTCTATCATTTCACCACGATTTAAATCTTTTTAGAATTAGGATTAATTAAAATTAGCGAAATGATTACTTGGCCATGCCTCGCGGGCCATGACCATACCTCAGCGGCCCGTGGGACTTGATATGAAACTACCATATCCGAACATGGGGTTAAATTATCCGCTTAATAATGAAAAACATGCCCAAAACAAAAAATGTCGACTGCTAATTGGTGGGATGAAACGATCGAGGGGTGAACTGATATGGGGTTAAGATGTGCTGGTTTGAATGAATCGGGGTGAAAACTAGTAGAACCGAATTTAGCATGCACATAAATGAGTGAGCACTCTAAAAATATCGCCACTTCCGTTACGGAAGCAGTAAAGCGATCTGTTAGAATAGTACGATGATTAAAAATGATGATTCGTCGGGAAGAAAAAAATGAAATAGCCAGACACTTTCAAATAAAGAAAAATTGGAACTGATTTTAGTTTTTCACAAAGAAAATAAATTGAAAAGCGAGGAATGACAACAAAAAGTTAGCAACCAATTCACATTTTTAAGGATAAGTATAAATATTTTGTGGAAGAAAATCTTTTCAGGAGTGTCCTAGTGTTAGTCAAAAGTTTTAATGAGTCTTGAAATTTAGGTGGTGTTACAATAAGAAGCAGGAATCGTATATTTTAGTAATGGTCGACAAAATGATATTTTTTTGAAATGTTTCAACAGCTTCCTTTTGTTAGTGATTAAAATTTTTAGCTATCTCTTTTGGCAGTTGAATTTTCCGGTTATTTTATTTTGTTTAATCGTTGTATATTTTGAGAAAAAACAATGAAGAGATTTTGTTTATCACTTAACCTACAGATTATACCTTCCAACGCATTTTATTATTGTAAAATAATTAATTTGCAACAAAAAAGTTCGATCAAATTAGAAATCGAATGGCAGTAACAAAAAAATTAACCGGTAATGCGGAATTTGAAATATTGTTCAAATTTGTAGTTAGCACCGCATTCTGCTTTTAAAAACTTTTTCATGTTCTGCTAAATGAGCTGGTTGCGGCTAAATCTAAATGTTGTGTTTTCAGTTCTATTACTCACGTTTTCTTCTGCCGATACGACCTCAGTGTAAAACAAAAAGATAGTTGCGGTCCATACTACAAATGTAACCATCCATTTGTTGGTCATGTTGCGTTTTTCACACTTAATGGCCCAAATAACCTAATGACCATATAACCTAGAAAACTGTGTCAGTTTCTTTTGACCTAGAAGCTTCGAAGCTACTGTTACATGACAAAGGGATTATCTTTAAAATGTCAAGCCAATATGCATGATGGCAACGATACAAACCATTCAATGCACAGGGAATCATCAGTTCGAAAACACAAAATGGGAAACTGGCATTGCATAATTGTTCACCCATCTAGTAAGTTTTCTATCGTAGAGGTAGTCTTAATAAACAGGTTCAGCTACCAGCCCAAAAACCCCTCTGATCAGTGTCAATTCATACCATTGTCCAGAATTTGGCGCGTTTGAAAAGAGACATCCAGGCCCTGTAATATTGGCTGCAGTTTTCCCCGCAGTGCGCTCGAAGATCAGATGTTGCTGTTGTGTAGGACCTCAATCTGGACTTGTTTCAACTGGACAAATCACTAAAACAAGGCGGTCCGCTAATGTGCGCTTGCACTTAATGTTCCTGACCCGCTCATCCACACTTTTGGATACCCGTCCACTGAATTGTCTACCAAATGGGGAAAAAATTCAAAAATTAAAATACCGTTCAAAAATATGTTCAAAAATTTGCGTATGAATATTAAAATTGCTTCAAATTAGTAAATCAAATAATGCCACATTAGCATGTCAATGAGACCTGCCATTGATAGGACTATGAGACAAGACAAACATCAAGACCAAAGAGCAACAATAAACATTATTTACATTCAAAACTCAAGTTCTAGTTTTCGCAAATTAATTTGTATTTCACCAGAAAAAACATGGGACCAGTCCTTAATAAGATTCTGTAACATTTAGACAAAACAACAAAAACAGCAAAATTCAAAAATAAGTTTGTTTTTACCGATAAAAAAACGACACACACAGAGGGGAAAACAAAAACACAATGAATTTTTGCGCGAAAACGGCTTTGAAGCCGTTAAGACCATAACCTGTTCCGTAAATATATAACTTAATAATTTTGCGTTTTTTGAACACCGATAATGTGATATGGGACCTCTGAATAATAGGATTAGGTAACAAATAATCAAAATTAGAACAAAAGGGCCCAGTTAAAAATACCTTTGTCGTTTAAAAAAACGGCTGTCAGCGGAAGTCTTTAAATCGGTTCAATTATTTCTCCAGACAAAATCATTGTAATCTGTCTTTACTCAGAAAAAGTCATACTACTACAAATGACAACAGACAAATATCAAAATTTATTTTTGTTTCAAAAACTTTGGCTAACTTTAGCTATTGAAAGAAATCATCAAATAAATTCCTTTTTCATCAATAGGAAGCCACTATGATCTGCAATTATTAAGAGAATGAACGAATATCCGCTAGAAGACGGTGTCCAAGCCGTTATTACCATAAGCTGCTCAATGAAGAAAAAATGATATGTTAGAATGTTACTTCTTCTTAACGGCCGATATATTGATATCTGACCTGTCAATTATAAGATATAACAAGAAAAATAAACTCAAAAGTGAGAAAATGTCCAAAAATTGATTTTTTTTGTATCAAAAATTCGTTGTATCAAAACAATTACATAAAGCGTTAAACAGTACTAAATATATAAATTTTAATTCATTGGAAAAATAATGTGACCTGTCAATGCTTACCTTAAGCTAAAGTCGACCACAAAAAATTAGAAAAAAAAGGCAAACGAAATAATCTATTGTTGATTTTGAAAAAAGTTTTTTTTTAAAGTCAAACAAACATAAGCTTTCGACTTAAAACACTAGATAGGTTTGCGCGAAACTCCTCAGAAACCCAGTTAGACCTGTAATACGTAGGCCTTGAATAAATTTTTTGTTCTTTAACTAAAACAAAAAAATAACAAAAATGGGATTTTTTAAAAAAAAGAGAGCGACTTGTTACACCTGAATTGTTTTTGCGCTGTAAAAAACAAGAGATAGTACAAAACTAAATAGCCTTGTTGTTGCTGTTCGTCCAAATTGAACATCTCTTTGTTCTTAATCTTATGAATATGGATAGTTTGATTTAAAAGTGAATATATCAGAATTAAATAAGGCATTTTGGATAATTATCGAGGAACGATAAATTTTAGTTTTTTCATCGGCACAGGTTGTGAACTTCACTGTTTGTTTGAATATTTTAAAAGTTTTTTCGATATTCTTGCATATATCTTGGAATTACTTCGTCGCAAATTTCAGATTTATCGAGAGTAATGTTACTAGATTTTGTCACTGTTTTTCACTTTGGGAGTATAAGCTTGTATGGAAATCGATCACAGTAAGTTTGTAATATTTTTCATTTTTTCCTTCAAGTTTGGGATTATCCACCCCTCTTTTTTCACGAAACCTGTTTTTAGATGAGCGCGGGAAAACAGTGCAATTTTTTTTCAATCTTTTCTCTCCCTATTTATAACCCAATTCCACGCACTAGTAGTTTTCATATAGCGCACTAGGAAAGGGGGTTCACCATGCCATGGGGATAATAGGGTATAAACCCCAGGCATTATAATTGGGTATAGATCTGCATGGGGATAATATGGAATGATCCTTAACCATGGGATAATAGGGTATACATTCGGATAGTAGTGGTCTAAATTTAGTTACATGGCGTATGGATTATTACTTGGGATAATAGCATATGGATTAATTGCATGGTGACAAAAATGTATTTGTTTACATGTAAATTCTACGGAGACAATATAGGGGAAGAGTGAGAAAAAAAGCGCGAGGACAAAACAATTGGGGAGGCATGCAAGGAAAAAAAAAATTCATTTTGAAAAACTTTGGGGAAGGGAATGGCATCGACGATTGCCACGGTAGACATAAAAAGCATTCACGGAAACTATTTAATTTTAAAAGAAAATTATCCTGATTATGGAGAAACGATTGTGTACTTTTTAGCAACTTGTTTTCATTTGGATCACAACATTGAACTTGACATTGCTCTTTAACTGCGTCCCTATGGGGGAGTAATTGGTATTGATAATTCGTCGCTGGATAAATATTTCAAATCTTTCAAAATTTTGAGGTTGTATGCTATTCATCATGACGCTGCGGGTTTCGTTTATGAGTATAGCGAAAAAGGACCGGGGTACTCATACGTTTTACCTTGTCCAGTCACAAACGAATATCTTGGTCACGCATTTTGTCTTTATGTGAAAACTTTCAAAAGACGATTTTTCAGTATATTGGAATGCTAAAATCACGAGCGGTTGTTCTCGACTTTGAAAATTTTCGGAACAAATCTGGCTTCATAGTTAAAGAACGTGCTATTGCTACTGAGAACTTTTCAAATGATCAAAAGTCTTCCCGGTGCGTTTCTAAGTTTTTGCACGGTCTTCTGTGGGAAACGGGAGAATATACTTACTGCTATTTGCAACAAATCATAGACAGCATTATTCTTCGATTTCCATTAGCGGTATTTTACGCCAAGGGCAAAGAGAAAACAAGTACTCTCACGGAACTACTTCAGATAAATGTAATAAACTTAGAGAAATTGTCTTGTCCAAAAGTTGAACATTTGAATATATATCGAGAAACTCCTATTTGCAACCTATATGCACTGAGTTGCACAAAAAAACAGAAGAGCAGGCATTGCGCGAGGAAGAAAGCCCTGTTGTTCTATCACTGATTGATGAATGAATCGACGTCTAGAGAAGACAAATCCATCACTGCTTCAAGTGAGTTTATCTCCAAGTTTGACAGTCTACAGTTGCATAGCGCCCGACAATCAATTGACTGTAACTCTAGTCAAGGAGGAAAGAAATGACTCTCGTGGACAACCAATTCTGAGAAAACAGCAGATTGTGTGTGGTGGCGCTGAAATAGAAGCTTTTAAGAAATATCTTTTTCTCGTGGAATACTTTCAATTGTACCACCTCTATACAAGAGAAAATGCAAAGACTGAAGCTAACCCCTTTACCTATGCCCAAGCGTGCAGTACCAAATCTGATGTCTCTGGACGATGAGAGTCTTCCCAAAAAAATAAAAAAGCGGGTGAAAGAAAACGATGTAGAGTCCATTGTTTTCAGAGATAAAGTAGACTCAATAAATGCAAACTATACAGTCAATTAAAGAAATGATGACAAAGACACTGAATATGTGTTGTATGAAATATATATTGCTGAACAATTTTGTAATGAAATAAATTTTCAATTCATTTTGCACAAATAAATTTTTAAAATGAGTCAAACGGAAGATCAGTTGGATACGGGCCGAGACATAACTGACTTGGTTTTCGACGCCGAGCACAAGAAAGACAGTCTTGGAGGTTCTGTAATTCGAGATTACCTCAATCAGAAATGGTATATTTTACACAAATTTTAAATAATAATATTTCTCATAACTATTTCTCCGATCAAAATAGTGTTTTTCAAACTTGATTGCAAAGAATCAACATTTGGTTTTCTCTACTATGGTTCACAGTTGGGTACGCTCTTCCTAATCCCAAGTTATGAACAAAATAATTTCAACCTCTGACAGGTTGTTCATGGCTCTTTGCGGGCCATCTTGTTGCGGAAAAACTGAGCTGATTTTCAAAATGTTACTACATGGCACATTTTCCCCAGAGTTTCAAAAAATTTTTTTTATCAGCATGATCAGCCAAAATTTCAGTCATTAGAGAAGAAACTGAACATAGAATTTAAAAAGTTTTCTGTTTTCGAACTCGTTTCAGAGTTAGAAAAATCTCTGCTTCTTTTTGACGATTCATGTGAAGAAATTTTCAACGACAAAAAGTTTTCTAAATTAGCAACTGCGGGACGACATAGAAACATCAGTGTAATATATGTTAACACAAATTGTTTCAACAGAGCAAATGGTATAGAATAAATGATTTGATTACAACACATATTATTTTGTTCAAATCACCACGAGACACACAGCAAATTAATTTTATTGGTCGACAACTGAATGACACACAATTTTTGAAGGAAAGTTATGAGCTAGCAATCAGGAAGCAGTTTGGTCATTTGTTAATCAACTTAGATCCAAAAACATCCGACGTCCTACGTCACTGTTCAAATATTGTTCTTCCAGATCCATCAATTTTCTATCTTCCATCAGTTAAAGCTGTTATCACCAACTTAACTGATGAGAGAGAGAGAGAACTATGTATGCTGCGGCAGATGCTAGATACATCGGAGTCAACAGTAGGAAAAATAACCGAGACAGCTCCAAATAAGTTCATTAAATTCCTTTGCGAGTGCTTACCCAATATTGTCAATGGAAACGTTCCAGTTAATGAAACCAAAATAGAAGGTTACGAGAAATCATACAAAACACTAATATCTAATCAATCAAGTTTGACAAAAGAGGAAAAATTTCTCAGTCTGGGTCTTAAATATCGGAACTTGAACCAATAGAGATAAACAAAGTAAGCGATCTGAAATCTTACTCGAACACATTATGCAATCTGACGTCATTTGCTTTGAAGGAAACGATGAACTTCATATCAATAAAGAACCACTGGGTGTTAAAGTTTCTACTATTCTGTGCAATTTGCAGCAAACCACAAAAAAATTGGCACTAAAAATTACTCGAAAATTTTGACTGCTCTCGATATATCACCACATTTATTTGCAAACACTTATGCCAAGCAAATCTTGGAAAACTCGTCGGAAAGTCAACAAGAATTTTACCCAAGCCGAGAAAAATCCCGCAGTAGTGGATCCAAATCAACCACAAAAAGAGATTACGAAGAAACAATCGACAAAAGGACAGACAAAAAAGAGACCAGTCAAAAGAAATGGTCTTTCTTCTCCTGAAGTCAAACATTTGAACCAGCTTTATTTAAAAGGACCAACTTCTTATGGAAGCACAAAACGCTTACATACTCAGAGCAAGCTGCCATTAGGCAAAGCGCAGTCCTATTTAGAGACAAAACCGTCTTTCACAAAGTACCGTTCAATTCTATCAAAATTTCCCAGGCTGAATGTTTTTGTAAAAGAAATTAACAAAATTTAGTCTCTAGTTATTGCACACGTTGATAAATTAGCAGAGTAAAATCGCATTATAAAGTGTATCTTAAGAGCGATTGATTGTTTGTCAAGATACATACAGGTAGAACCATTGAAAACAAATTACGCAACGGAAGCAGCTGAAGCATTCAAAAAGATTGTCAAAAACAAACAGCCCGAAAACCTATGGGTTGACGATGGTAAAGACTTTCTTGGAGCTTTCAAACAATTGTATAACAAACGTGGAATTCATTTATACAGTACTTTCAGCAAAAAAGTCTGCATTTGCAGAGAGGAACATGAGGTCACTCAAAAAGATAATTCATCGGTATCTCGAAGAAAAGTAAACATATTCCATCATTGACCAATTAGACCAATTTGTGAAAACAATCAACTCAAGAGTAAATTGGGTAACCAAATTTGCCCCAAATAAAGTTACAAAGAAGAGTGTACCGCAGTTATTGTCATTGATCGCCCAAACAAACACAAAACAGAAGCCCAAGTTTTACGTTGGGGATTTTGAGAGAATAATTAAAAAGAACAAAGCTTTCCGGAAAAGTTACAAGCAACCATTCACAGACGAAGTCTTTGACATAACGGGAATACCTACATTAAACCAACCAATATACTATTTAGTCGACGCTGACAACGAACCAGTTCAAGGAAAATTTTTTCAAACAGAATTACAACTTGTCAGACTCGCTGTCGTTGAAAATGTCCAATAACCGGTTTGAGGACCAGTTTATAGTACACGTTGTTTCATCCGCTTCAATAGAAATATTTGATTCAAACACACTTGCATCATTTCGGAATTTTTTTAATGACAAAATTCAACTATAAGGTAATTGGCGAATGGCGCTAAGTTAAATCATGTTCCCAACAAAAGTAGAAAGTATTGTAAACGGAAATCTGACTGAGTACAACTTAAAAGACTATGAAGATTCCCAAAAGATGTCTTCTGTTAGCCAATGTTTTTTCTAGACCTTATAGCGGGCAAAAACTAGCTTTTATGCCAAGAACATCTGATACAGTGGCGCAACTTCTTGCCACAGTTAAGGGCACAGTTGGATGGCCCCATTTTTCTTTCAGAGCAATTAAGAGCTCTGGAAAATACGAATTTTTGCAGGAAATTATGAGGGAATTACATTTCCCAGTGAAGAAATCCCCAGCATCATTGGCTTTGAAGGTGTTCCTGACGGTAACGGAATTCATATGGGGTACAAAATGAATCCAAATGCAAACAGGTTTTTGAAAAGTGATGAGACAAAAGCATATTATGGGGAATTTCCAGCCGACCTTTGTGCTGGAAAGCATCTTATTTTCATCTATACAAACATAATTGAATACCAATACGTCGATGACACTAAGGCACCGCTTTTGAGAGTCGTTGATACGAAACAACGTCTGAAAAACGGTAGTGTATGTGCGCTTGAACGAACGCATCGAATCGTTTTTACAAATTTAGACTACAAGAAACTTTTGACCAACACAATTCAAACAATTTCAATTGAACTGCGGACGGAAACAGGACAATTAGTTCCGTTTTCGGGAACTGGAAAAGTTATTATTACACTACAATTCAAAAAGTTTTCCCAATAGAATGGATTCTTACTATGCTAATCAAGCGACGTCTTTGCCTCATTTCTCTGGACATTATCGAAAAAGAGGAAGTGGTTTTGGCGCTTTAGCTGTAGGAATTGGACGAGTTGCACTGCCCCTAGCACGTCGCTTCATTTTGCCAACCGCTAAACGTATTTGAATAGAGCTCCTGAAACAAAGTGTACCTGAGATTCTGGATGTAGTGGGCAACAAAAAGTCTTCTAATCAGGCATTTAAGAACACAATTTCAAAAACTGTTGATAAACACACAGGAGGCTCTCGGCGAATTTTTTCGCGTCGCAGGAAATCAAAACGAGGCAAGCCAATGAAAGTAGGCGAGAAACGCAGAAAGACCATTTCAACGCATAGAGCACTAAAAAGAAGTCGGTCGGATTTTTTTTGCTAAAGTGAAAGATAATCGCCAATTTGTTACCATCAGAAGCAACTCACAGCTCATTGGATTTATTTTAAAAACCCTCTATACTGTTGACTTTTGGTGGTAGTATTTGTCAAAAATTGGGTCCAATATACGGCCCAAATGGGCCCATGTTAGAATTTGAAGTCGCTGGTGACAGAAACAACTTCCTTGATTAAAAAAAATATTTTCTCGAAGTTAAATGTAATATTGTCCAGTCTTCTGAACTGATTTGAAATATGACGCTGCAAACACCGCTAACATTACAAAAACAGATTCTCCCTACTTTTGCACTAATATGTTACATTCACTATTCTCTGATTGTACAGTGTCTGCTAATGGACTAAAAATTTCAGACGCCAACGAAAATTATGCTCACAAAAGTTTCATTGAGGCCAAGCTTTCACATAATAAAGATGCAAAAAATACATGGCTGGCCTGTCAATGCTACTCTTATGAGGAAAACCCGGGAACGCTATCAACTGCAGAAGTGAACAGAAGATAAATTTTGGTGAGACAATCAGCTGAATGCACATTCTATGGTAAAATCGCTGTAGATTTTTTCACTTGCGACAGACATCTGCTAAGTGGAGTGACACTTCGAATTGCATTTAGACGCTCAATTGATAATTTTGTTATAATGTCTGATGATGGTGCAAAACAATACAAAGTAAAAATTGTCGAAGCTAATTTGTATGTGCGGAAGATGACCCTTAATGACACTGTTGTGTCCGCCATTGACAAAATATTATTGAGTAGTCCAGCCTCCTATCTTTACCTTGAAACGCTCACAAAAACGTTTCTGGCTTCAACGGGCCTACACAGTTGGAAACAGGAAAGGAAGATATATTTGAGAGAGAACCAATCCGTCGACTGGCGATCTGCTTAAACACAAATGAAGCTTTTCTGGGTAACAACCGGCAAAATCCATTTCATTTTCGAAAATTCAACCTCGAGCAGTTATATGTCAATCGAAACGGTTTGCCTGTGGCAGATAGTCCAATATCTACAGCTGACGACAAACGTCTTTACTTTAATATAAAATCGGATCTAGCTTACATTGATAATGGACATGGAATAAGTTTGACAGATTATCCAAACCATTTTATAATGGTTTTTCATTTGAGCAGTACTCAACAAGCATCCCATGACTTTATTCACCCTGAACGGACAAACTATTCAACTTCTACTGAGTTAAAATTTTCTGTGGCCTTACCAAACGATATTGAGATTTTCATTATTGGTGAAAAAGCTAGTTCTATTTTTGTTGATAGTGAAAGAAGAGTATCAAAGAATCACATTTTGACAAATTAAAAATGGACAAAGGCGATATCAATGATCTAATTCAAAGACGTTCTTTACTCAAGCATAAATTTCTGGATGTCTTCGCTGCAAATAAATTCCCCAAAAGTTGAAACCCAACACTTTCCTAATTGTTAACGCAGGAACTGCAGAGGGTTTCGGTACACATTGATTACTATTGTGCCAGAAAGAGGAGGATCAATTGTTCTTTGCTGGCCCTCTCGGACAGTCTATTTCGTCGTACAAAGATGTCTACAAAAGAATAATTTCTCTAGAAGAAAATGTGTAAATTTATCAGTTACTGAAGGATCAGCCAATTCAAAGTAAAAACTCAAAACTTTGTGGACTTTTCTGTAATTATATTGCTCTTTTTATTTTTAACTCACAAAAATTGTAAAACCGAGTGATGCTCAATTAATTCGCTTTGCTTTTCATATGTTGTATTAGCCCTTCCTTGATTGCAATAATTTTTTTTTCAAAATTTAGTTTTTCTTCATACACAAGGCGAACACTCAACAAATCAGTATCAGTATTCAGTTTTCCTTATCCACTAACAAAAATATCCATATTTCGACAAAAAGCACCAGAATGAGGATCAGACAAAATGTTTTCAACTCTTCGGATAGTTTCACTATCAACAAAATGAGTTTGAACTTGTTTCGATGGAGGACGAGCGTTGTAGATAGTCTTTTGAGCAACGACTGGCATCTTCGCACAGGGTTTGGATTCGTATTCACTTCTTTTGAATTGCTGTTTTTCATATTATTGTGACAGGCAAAATCTGGCAGTTGCTTGCGTACTGTCTGTGAGTCAACGATATCTGCGGAGCTGTTGAATTCAACCGCCAATTATGTAAAAACGTCTCCGTTAGTCTCTAAAGTTGCTGCAGTCGAAAATAAAAATTTGAAGGTTGTAAAAATACAAGGCACAGGAAAATTCTGGTTTCGTTTCAAAGTTTCCTTTTTCGAAAGTTGTTGTATCAAGCAAAGTGTGATAATGGTTAGTTACTAAACCGCAAAACTCAGAATCAAAATGGGCACAAACTGCATAAACATTTGTGTTAGAAAGGGTAGGTTTCTCTTCGACAATCTGAAACTTCAACTGTTTTTAAAATTGTTTAAATTAATTTGGTGAGCGCTCGTACATCGCCTCATCCATTTTTGTTGCTGGTGTTGGTGGTAGAAATTTCTTCTGACTTTTGATGGAATCGGGGTTCACAGATATACGTTCTGTGAAGTGAGAGCGTATATCTGCTGACTTTTCAATTAAGTTCTCAAATTCTTGAACAGTTAGAGAAACTCTCTGCTGAAATTCGTAATTGCTTTCCGCTTTCTCGAACAATTTTAGAAGCACATAGGTCCCAGTCCTTTCATACGTTTTCACAGTTGCTCTGATTAAGCGCTTATCAGTTTTCAAAATGTCGAAATAACAACCGCCGAATTCTGTGTCACTAGTGGAAGTGAAAGGCATGGCGCAACCAAAGTATATTTCTTTCAAATAAAGCTGTGAGCGCTCCAACTCAATGGTGGTGGCAAGCTTCGATTACACATGTGTCATCAAACACTCAATTAAAAACAAATGGTTGGCAAAAACACTCTCAAGTACGCCTACGGCGTACTTGAGTCTGTTCATTACGAATTTTATGGCAAACATATGGTACACGAATGTGATCTTTCGAACAATTTCACATGCATAAAGAACTCATATACGCTAGAAATTAGAAACAGATGCAACCTCATATAATAAACATACATGTTGAACACAATTTCGAAGGCATAATGCACTCATATACACTAGAAATTAAAAACAGATGCAACCTCAGATAATAAACATACATGTTGAACACAATTTCGACGGCTTAAAGCAATAATATAAATTAGAAATTAAAAGCAGATGTGACCTCAGATAAGAAACTACCCCTAGAACAGAATATATAACAACAGTTAATTCAAAACAGATGTAACCCTAGATAACAATCTTTGGTACGCTCAAGTTAAAATTGTGTGTGTATGTTGGCTCAAAATTAAAAACAGATGTGACCCCCTAGCTTACGTGAATCTATTGCAAAAGTTGTACACAGAAACCCTGAGCTATAATTCGGCGGCATTCATATATGTGTTGAGTCAAATTGCAGTTTGTTTCCAGCAAAAACTTCGAATCTGTTTAACTAAATTCTCTTACACTTAACTTTCAAAATGTCGGTTAAAATTCTCGCAGAGTCCGAGGTTTCTTGGGAAAGAAAATTAATTTATCAGTCAGTTTATGAAAATTTTGTGGTTCTTACTAAACAACGAAAAAAAGACGATGTGTGGCACGTTTACCATCACTGTCTTCTTCCAAATCTACTTATAAATGCAATTGCCGTCCTGCCCGAAAAAAACCGACCCATCCTAAAGCACTATTTTTACTTTTGGTGATCACCTACCTGCAAACGTACTGCCAAGAGTGCTACTTCAAGATTGTAATATGGACAGATTACTCGATGAAATAAAACGTATTTTCTACCGGTACGACTGTGACTGCGTACCTTTGTTTGAAAACCAACTCGGAGCTTATCAAGCTTGTGATGATCTTGGCAATTTGGGGGGATCAAAACTTCACCGTCTTCACCAGAAAGTGAAACAACAATAGCTAGTCTACCCACAACACCACCAGTTGACCCAAGTCCAACTGTTACGCCGACACCTAGCGCATCTCTCTTCGCTGGAATTCACAACAGCAACCCTCCAAACTATTTCGAGAACTTTGATGAGAACGTTCTGTCCGGAATAACTTTTCAAACGCCAAAACGAGAGGCTCCGAGCAACAGTTTTCAAACACCCACTTGTTTATTGACTCCAAACGTTAGCGGTGCACCAAAATGCGGCGACCAGAAAATTCTTTGATGGAGTTATTCGATTAAATTAACTCTAAACTTTACTTTCATATAAAAACTGTTTCAAATTTGAGATGTTAAGTTGTGCGTGTGTGTGTGTGTTATACAAGTTACTTCGTTTCTATTTCTTGAAATTGTAATACAACCTTTTTTTAATGTCCGTTTTGTGTTTCTATTCAAAACTTAGACAAAAATAAAACTCAACTAAGTGATCATGTTCGGACATGTTCAGGTAAAGTTTTCACTTACCCCAATGACGCAATCACAGATTTTATTTTCCTAGCAGGCGTTCATGTACTGCAATCACTAAGAAGTGTTTAATTTTTGTGGTAATAATCCAGAATTAGACTTCCGATTCAATAAAATTTGTACACATCTGTTTGTTAAGCCTAAAGTTATACAGAATTAACACATTCTCTGTTTTTCAAAATGTGTGCACTTGTTGGCTCAAAAGACCTGTTAACATTATGCCAAAACAGTAGCAGCATATGAACTCTGAAACCAGTTCATAAATTGGAAAAGTTGTCGAAAAATTGTAATCCATCAGAAATAAAATTCCGAAAATTGCACTTTAAAACCAAAATGATGTCGTTAGGCTCAGTTAAAAAAATTTTTAGGTCCTCTAGCAGCACCTCCTAGCTTTGGGCTCTCGTTCAACAGGGTAAAAAAGCAGGTTTGAAAAAAATTTTTGAAAAAATTGAAAAAAATTTTTTGTGATAGATGACCTCTGACCTTTGACCCCAAAAATGAGGGCTTCAAGAAACATTCGGGATAAAACTGATGGTGCAGAGAACCTCAGCACACAATGTCCTACAAAAAATCTCGGCACGATCGTCAATTTTAACTTAACCGTTACGGAGATAAATAGCGCCTAATTAACGGCTAATTAGTGACTAATTTGCGGCTAATTAGTGACATAATTGCTAATTAATGAAAAAAAAGTTGGAATTTTTGTTACAGCAATGTCTTTGTGGGAACATGCTGGATGTTTTTGGTTATAGGCATCATGGCCGTAAAATGGCTCCTTCACCGATTTCCAAAACATCAAGTCATCAATGATGTCACACATTAACATCTGGCATTAATTAGCAAATGAAGTACCCTAAGGAAAGATGTTAAATCGCGTTTCTTTGCATTTTTGCACATAGTGGGCCCACGGCATCAACTTCTCTCATAACACCTGTCATCGAAAAAATCTTCAGAAAAAAGCCACATGTTCCTGTCATGTAATTGTCATTTAATGACATTGATTTATGATGATTGACAGAAAAAAAAAAATACTTTTTTTCTGGTTTTTAGAGCAATTTTGTAAGTGCTGTTCTATGTTTATCGGTCCGGGGAGCAATGTCGCTCATCACACTTGACATTGTAGGACAACTCTAACCACCGGTTTTTTAAGAGGTCTAAACTGGCACTTTTTTGAAAACTCAAAAGAAGGTAACATGTTTCTCCGCTTTTTGAAATGCATTTTTTAAAGTGATTCACAAGAACAAGACTCAGTATAATCCCTCTGAGGGTCTACTAGCACATAGTTTTGAAATCTCAAAGTGTTTTACATCTTTTCTGCGTTTATTTTCAATTAAAAATCGAACCAAAAATTTCCTGCCAGTTTCAACGAATAAATTGACGAATTCAAATATTTGAATTTGGCGCCAGCCAAACTACGTTTTTATACAGAGTGCCTTTCATTTTACACTCTTCGTAGTAATTGCAATTACCACAAAATCCAATAATAATTTTCCGAATCATTTAAATCTTTCCTAAGTTCATTTCGAGTTGTTATATTCAAGTCAAGTTGTAATATTCTATCGTCATGATTTTTGCTTGTCCTTATTGTGACTCTGTGCTTAGCACCAGAGGAAATCATTTTCGCCATGAAACAAAATTTCACCCAGCCAAGTGAAATTACCAACTTATCACTGTTTTTTGTGTGAGTTTACATCTCGAAAAATTTCTGAACTGGAGCAACACATGCAAACTCAACATTCAAGGTTCAAAAACTTTTGTCGGTCTTGCCACCTCGGATTCAACAGTTCGCACCTCTATGCCCAACATGCAAGGTCAGTTCATTCAAATCCAGTCTTTGGTTCTGAGTTTCAACCTACTCAACCCCCCGATCAGTCAGGTTTTAATGGCAGTCTACAATCCTACTCAATAGAACCCACGGATGACGAAATGGTGGTAGCAAGAGATCTCCAAGCGTTCATGAAGTTCAAACAGGAGCGCATTCAGGAGTTAATTGATCAAAAATTATCAGCGGGCCCGCAAAAAGTTCAATTCTCAGCAGAACTGCAACTTCTCAAACAATCTCGTGAACCTGATGAAGACGACGAGCGTATCACCATCTTTGCTAACTCTTTGATCACTCCTGTGTACGCTGAAGGGCTCTCAAATGACAATTTGTAGAAATGGTGGAAAAAATGCTCGCTGTGTTGTTCACCTTTGCCTCTTCTGGAAGTGGTGGTTGCTTGAAAAAGTTATTCGCGTCAATATCAAGTTCGCCAAATACAGACCGGCCAGCGGCTCTTCCTATATCGACTTAACGCCATATTTACAAAAATGCAACTCTCTCCTCAACATAGGGAACCATACAGACAACAACTGTTTCATTTACAGCTTTGTCGCAGCTGCCTATCTAAAGAACAACGATTTTGAGGGAGAAGAAGGACGAAATGACTCTTTAAAGCTAACATCCCCCGAGTTCTATCAAAACATGTCATCGCTTTAGCCTGCTGGTGTGTTTGCAATGCCCATGGGTTTCAGTGACATTGATAAGTTTGAAACACTTAGCGACGTAGAGATTAACGTTTTTGGATTTGAAAACCGAGATTTGTTTCCAATGCGAGTGTCCAAGAAGTCTACCTCAAGTCTCACTCTTGACATACTGCTTCTTTATGAGAGTGACAAACATCACTACGTTCTTATTAAGGACTTAACCAGGTTCTTCTGTTTTATCAAGAACAAAAAGTTCAGGTCAACTCTCAACCTCTGCGGGAACTGTCTTTACTTGTGTCACAAAGATGAAACAATTTAAAGATCACGTTGAACTTTGCGGCAATAATCCACCAGCTATTATTCGCATGCCAAAAACCAGCAACAATTTAAACAATTTCAAAAAATGGTCTGCAACCTGGTTTGCTCGTCTGGTTATCTATTTCGATTTCGAATCCTTTCTCAAGCCCGTATCGTCCTGTCCAGCTAGTTCAGAGAGTGCATCAACCGGATCAATTGAAATACATGAACCAAGTGGATTTGCGATAGCAGTCATAGAGCATGGTAATCCGCAGCCCAAATTCAGTCCTTTGGACAGTTCTGTCAAATGCATGCAAAGTTTTGTGCAAATGAATCACAAGCTTGCTAAAGACACACAAGAGCAGAAACGCAAGTACCCGTTCTATCGCGGTGATCGCACAACTTTTCAGAAGAGTGATACAAAAAAAATGTTGGATTTGCGAGAGTGAATTTTGATTTGTCTTGGATTTGCGAGGAAAAAGTGTTAGATTTGCGAGGAGAAATTCCATTTTCATTCCCGTTATTGGACATAATCTTCAGAAATATGACCTGCCTCACATCTGTTTAAGTCTTCAAGAATGGGGGCCCACTACAACAAGGGGATACCATCCACTGACGAGAAATATATAAAAATAGTGTTAGGAGTGAAAGTGGGCTTTTTGAGACGGCTGACAAAAAACTTGTACTTATTTACGAGTACTTGCGGTTTGTAGACTCCTACAATTTATTCAGTTGATTGTTAGAAAAATTGGTTGAAACGTTGCCCGACTCCAAATTTGCTATAATGGAGTCCATGTTTGTCGATTTTTCCCATCTTCTCAAACAGAAAGGGTATTACCCCTACTCATACATGAGCAATAGATCAAAGTTCGCAGATCAAGAGTTGCAGCCACTTGAGATGTGGAAGAACACTTTGGATTATGGGAAAATATCAATCAGCAGCCAGGAATTGGAAAGAGCAAAACTTATGTGGGAGAGATTCGAATGTAGAACTATGCAGGATTATCACGATTGCTATCTGAAGCTGGATGTCGCGTTGCTTGCGTGCTGCTCAGTGTTTTGTCAAAAGCTGAGATACCATACCTACAGGTTAGATTTAGCCCAATTCTTTACAGCACTAATTATGGCAAAGGACGCTGCACTAAGAATTAACAAAGCACGTGTGGAGTTAATGACGGAACCGGAACCCTTACACATGATCGAGCCATCAGTGAGGGGCGGCATGACTTCAGTATTTGAGACGCGATACTTCAAAGCAAATAATCGATTTTGGCCAGGTTTCAAGTCTAAAGAGTCGCATACGTTTGGATTCAGCGTAGACGCTAAAAAATTATACGGCGATGTAATACAAGCTGAATTTCTCCCCTGGGCAACTTCCGATTGCAAATGAAGTATCGATCAAATAAATACTGAAAATTCCCACAAATTCGACCATTGGGTACTTCGTTGAGGTGGACATTCAATACCCGGCAAGCATTCACGACCAACATAAAGATTATCCCCTTGCGCCCGTGAAGGAAATAGTGTTAGATGCCTGGCTAAATGAATTCCAAATCGACATAAAAGAGCGATTCAATATACCCCAGGCAAAGGTTTCCAAATTGCTGCAGGCAATGTATGACAGGAAGCATTATGTTTTGCACTTCAAGTTGGTACAGCACGTTCAGCTTGGAATGCGCATTACAAAGCTGCACCGCGTGTTACTATTCAATCAAGGACAATGGCTGGCACCCTACATTACTCTTAACAGTAATATGCGCAAGAGTGCAACAAATAAGTTCCATCAAAACTAATACAAACTAATGAATAATTCGGTCTATGGGAAAACCATAGAATCCAAAGGCGCTTCCTAAAAGGAGAAATAACTCGCAATGCTGAAAGAGCCGAAAAAATAGTGTCCAAATTCGAGGTTGAAAGTTTCAAAATTTTTGCGGAAAACATGGCGGCAATTTGCTCGAAGCCAGATAATAAACTGGAACACACCAACAATTGTTGGTGCAAGCATCCTTGACCTAGCAAAATTTTACTTGTACAGATTCAACCATGATGTTATGCGGGCTAATTTCTCCTGTTGACTGCTCTACTCAGATACGGACAGTCTGCTTTACAGGACAGTTGGAGTCAGACGATCTATATTACGAACTGGAAAAGAAAACCCAGGATGTGAAAAATGAGTTCGACTTTTCCTCTTACTCTGACGGTCATGCACTCCATAATAATACAAATAAGTGCAAAGTCTTGAAATTTAAAGATGAACTTAGTGGGGACATTATTTCGGAATTCATCTGCCTCAAACCTAAAATGTATTCTATAACGTCTAAGGGTTAGTATTATTGTTATTTTTTTCACTCAAGAAACTAACACTGTAACCTCTAGACATAACTGTTATGTTTCAAGTTAATAAAGTTTACCTCTTTTAGGTTGTCGTAAGTTGTCAGCAAAAGGCGTCACCAAAGTGGCGCGAATACTGCTGATCCATGAATTGTATCAAGATACGCTGTTATCGTCAAAACCAATACGAGCACTTAACACCAGAATAACCTCGGAAAATCACGTCTAGAAAACAGTAACAGCTAATAGAGTTTCAATCTCTGCTTTTGATAATAAGCGGTACATTTTTTCGGACGGTTTATCAACCCTTCCATTCGGACATTGTTCATTGCAATCATATGTAGAGAGCGATGGGGACAGTGATTCACTAAGTTGGTTTGATCCCAATCAATCGGACAGTCAAATAAGTTGGGATTTTAGCGAAGATAATCAAAGCGAACTGTTCAAAGAAGGCCAAGTTGAGTGGGACTTTGAGAGTAATGCATTACCACCCCCTGCTAAAAGAATGCACAAGTACTGCAGTGAGAGATTAAATCAACTACTGGACAATGCCAGTAACTAATCGCCGCCCGATCCTGGACTGATTAACGCAAGCAATATCAGAGACGAAGACATCCCCGATGACCAACTAGTTGATTTTGATAGAGCTAGCAGCTCAGAAGAAGAGCAAAGTGTTTGCTCTCTGATTGATTATGAAGCAGTGAAAGTAGCGGCGAACAGTATTTTCAACGTAAAATTCCATTTCTAATGCTTTTATACAGACTTTACTGTGTGCTGCTTTCAATTTGAAAGGCCTTGATTCAGATTTTAAAAACAGTTCAATTTATACAAAACTAGTTTTAGCCTAAGTTCACTAAACAGACGGCCAAATTAGAAAGAATAGAGTGGCGGCTATACATGTGTTTCCCCGCTCAGGTTTATACCTTATTATCCCATGGCTAAGGATCACTCCATATTATCCCCATGCAAATCTATACCCTATTGTCATGCATGGGATTTATACCATATTATCCCCATGGCATGATAACCCCCCTTTCCTAGTGCGCTATATGAATACTACTCGCGCTGTATCTAAAAATTTTCATAGTGTCAATAAATCCAAAATTTGGTCTCAATAAGTTTCTGATAAAGTTTCAGCAAGTTTTAGGCTAATTACATGTTCAGAATTGTGAAAATGTATTACGCTCATCCTTGAAAAATAGTGACGAAAGGAAATTCGTCACTGATTTTAACAATTTGATTAACTAATTTTCATTGTGGAAAGAGGTTACGCAAAATAAAAATGGCAACGAAATGTCATTTTTTTCCAAAAACGCCATATATAGCTTGTGGGACATTTGGCTTGTAATAGGAGTTGATAAGGGCAAATACATGGCCAGCAAAATTTCTGAGGCACAAAGATTACGTCGTTACGAGGGTTTAGTACTTAAATTACAAATATATTGTGTTCTTTGACAACTTTAGCTATCGATTACATTCGTTCTCTAATTATTTTCTAAAATATAACGGATATCTTATAAATGAGAGCCCGATTTAAATTTCTAGTAAAATTTTTATGAATTTCCTTAATTTGAAAACACTCTATCCAACACTCCACCTTTTTAGACTAAATATAATCATATACGATATCAGGAACCCAAGTAATGAAATAAATATATTCTTTTTCGAATTAGGTTTTGACCCATTATTTGTTCATAGTATGCTTTCATTTATTTATTTGTTCATCTGTTGCTTAGAAGAAGTGGCCTGTAATTCCATATTGCCATTTCTCGCAATGTTTAACATGTGATTCATATGAGGTCAAACGTTTACAATACACATGAGCCACGGACCATTTGTGATACGCAAATTGATGCCTAAAGACTTTTCCAAAAAGGTTGCCAATTCTTTCTCTTATAAACTACCCCTACATATGACCAAAAAATTGGATCTATTCTGTTTTGCCCCCCCCCCCACCTTAGCGAGCTAATATGTTTTACGCCCCCAGGAGCACGTGCTATTGTCTGACATAGTAACCTGCTATATAACAACATATAATTTGTAACTGGGGGGCGTTAAAAACACTGCGGGGGGGGGGGGCAAAACAGAACAGATCCAAAAAATTAGACGAAAAATTTTGTGAATTCGTTCTGCGATTTGGCGATCTCTAACAAACTTACTGAAAAACTCAGCTAAAAACTCCAGATTGAAATAAACGTCTTCTTGTGACTTTTCTAGAACAAATCCTCTATCGCTCGAGTATCACATGTAAGAAATTGGATCTTTTCCGTTTCTGCCCCCGTACGTTTTGCTCCCCCAGATACAGAGCACGTGCCATTACATAGTAAATCATCCTGTGAAAATATAGCATGTGCGTCTTGGAGTGCAAATTATATGCGCCCACTATGCTGGGGGGCACAAACGGAAAAGATCCAAAGAATTATATTTTTCTGGGTTTCCATATATGGTAAAGTTTTGGTAAAGGTGGCACAAGATTATGGAGAGATCTCGCATGATTAACATCCGGGAGAAGCCCACCCTGGAAGACAACCGTTAGACAAATTGGTTTTGAAACTGTACGCTTGAAATAGAAAAAAATTTCCAGCACACCAAAACAGACTCCACATTTGAATCCCCGTAAGTTTACTTAACAATTAAGGAGCACAATTTAAAGCTGTTTCCCAGGAAACAAACGCACCACCGCAAACTGAAGTGCAGTTCTAGCCATGCAATATTATGTTGCAACGTCTCTGCACGAATCTCGGAAGACCGTATTTCTGCCTTAATCGCGCAGATCAGAGCCTTTTTAATCAGAGTCTTACCATCCCTTTTGACAAGTACATATAGTAACCTGCTATATAAAAACATACAATTTGTAACTGGGGGGGGGGGGGTTAAAACATTGTGGGGGGGGGGGGGGCAAAACAGAATAGATCCAAAAATTTAGACCAAAAGTTTTGTGAATTGGTTCTGCGATTTGGCGGTCTCTAACAAACTTCCTATAAAACTCAGCTAAAGAATCCAGATTGAAATAGCCGTCTTGTTGTGATTTTTCTGGAACTAATCTTCTATCGCTCGAGTATCACATAGAAAAAATTGGATCTTTTCGTTTGTGCCCCCAGTACGTTTTGCTTCCCCAGATACAGAGCACGTGCCATTACATAGTAAATCATCCTGTAAAAATATAGCAAATGCGTCTGGGGTGCAAAAAATATGCGCCCACTATGCTGTGGGGCACAAACGGGAAAAGATCCGAAAATTATTTTTTTTCTGGGTTTCCATATATGGTGAAGTTTGGTTAAAAGTGGCACAAGATTATGGAGAGATCTCGCATGATTAACATCCGGGAGAAGCCCACCCGGGAAGACAACCATAAGACAAGCTTGTTTTGAAACTGTTTTTTTTTAAATAGAAAAAAGTTCCAGCACACCAACACAGACTCCACTTTTTAATCCCCGTAAATTTACTTAACAATTAAGGGGCGCAATTTAAACCTGTTTCTCAGTAAATAATCGCACCACCCCAAACTGAAGTGCAGTTCTGACCAAGCATTATTATGTTGCAACATCTCTGCACGAACCTCGGAAGATAACCATATTTCTGCTTTAATCGGTCAGATCAGAGCGTTTTAAATCAGAGTCGTACCATCCCTTTTGACAAGTACACGTTGTAACCTGTATATAACAACATATAATTTGTAACGGGGGGCGTTAAAAACACTGCGAGGGGGCCAAAACAGAATAGATCCAAAAAATTAGACGAAAAAAATTTTGAATTGGTTCTGTGATTTGGCGGTCTCTAACAAACTTCCTGAAAAACTCAGCTGAAAGATACAGATTGAAATAGCCGTCTTGTTGTGATTTTTCTGGAAATAATCCTCTATCGCTCGAGTATCACATGTAAGAAATTGGATCTTTTCCGTTTCTGCCCCCGTACGTTTTGCTCCCCCAGATACAGAGCACGTGCCATTACATAGTAAATCATCCTGTGAAAATATAGCATGTGCGTCTGGGGTGCAAATTATATGCGCCCACTATGCTGGGGGGCACAAACGGAAAAGATCCAAAGAATTATATTTTTCTGGGTTTCCATATATGGTAAAGTTTTGGTAAAGGTGGCACAAGATTATGGAGAGATCTCGCATGATTAACATCCGGGAGAAGCCCACCCTGGAAGACAACCGTTAGACAAATTGGTTTTGAAACTGTACGCTTGAAATAGAAAAAAATTTCCAGCACACCAAAACAGACTCCACATTTGAATCCCCGTAAGTTTACTTAACAATTAAGGAGCACAATTTAAAGCTGTTTCCCAGGAAACAAACGCACCACCGCAAACTGAAGTGCAGTTCTAGCCATGCAATATTATGTTGCAACGTCTCTGCACGAATCTCGGAAGACCGTATTTCTGCCTTAATCGCGCAGATCAGAGCCTTTTTAATCAGAGTCTTACCATCCCTTTTGACAAGTACATATAGTAACCTGCTATATAAAAACATACAATTTGTAACTGGGGGGGGGGGGGGGTTAAAACATTGTGGGGGGGGGGGGCAAAACAGAATAGATCCAAAAATTTAGACCAAAAGTTTTGTGAATTGGTTCTGCGATTTGGCGGTCTCTAACAAACTTCCTATAAAACTCAGCTAAAGAATCCAGATTGAAATAGCCGTCTTGTTGTGATTTTTCTGGAACTAATCTTCTATCGCTCGAGTATCACATAGAAAAAATTGGATCTTTTCGTTTGTGCCCCCAGTACGTTTTGCTTCCCCAGATACAGAGCACGTGCCATTACATAGTAAATCATCCTGTAAAAATATAGCAAATGCGTCTGGGGTGCAAAAAATATGCGCCCACTATGCTGTGGGGCACAAACGGGAAAAGATCCGAAAATTATTTTTTTTCTGGGTTTCCATATATGGTGAAGTTTGGTTAAAAGTGGCACAAGATTATGGAGAGATCTCGCATGATTAACATCCGGGAGAAGCCCACCCGGGAAGACAACCATAAGACAAGCTTGTTTTGAAACTGTTTTTTTTTAAATAGAAAAAAGTTCCAGCACACCAACACAGACTCCACTTTTTAATCCCCGTAAATTTACTTAACAATTAAGGGGCGCAATTTAAACCTGTTTCTCAGTAAATAATCGCACCACCCCAAACTGAAGTGCAGTTCTGACCAAGCATTATTATGTTGCAACATCTCTGCACGAACCTCGGAAGATAACCATATTTCTGCTTTAATCGGTCAGATCAGAGCGTTTTAAATCAGAGTCGTACCATCCCTTTTGACAAGTACACGTTGTAACCTGTATATAACAACATATAATTTGTAACGGGGGGCGTTAAAAACACTGCGAGGGGGCCAAAACAGAATAGATCCAAAAAATTAGACGAAAAAAATTTTGAATTGGTTCTGTGATTTGGCGGTCTCTAACAAACTTCCTGAAAAACTCAGCTGAAAGATACAGATTGAAATAGCCGTCTTGTTGTGATTTTTCTGGAAATAATCCTCTATCGCTCGAGTATCACATGGAAAAAATTGGATCTTTTCCGTTTTTGCCTCCAGTACGTTTTGCTTCCCCAGATACAGAACACGTGCCATTACATAGTAAATCATCCTGTAAAAACATAGCAAATGCGTCTGGGGTGCAAAAAATATGCGCCCACTATGCTGGGGGGCACAAAAGGAAAAAATCTATAAAATTATTTTTTTCAGGGTTTCCATATATAGTAAAATTTGGTTAGAAGTTGCACAGGATTATGGAGAGATCTCGCATGATTAACATCCGGGAGAAACTCACCCTGGAAGACAACCGTAAGACAAACTTGTTTTGAAACTGTATTTTTGAAATAAAAAAAAGTTCCAGCACACCAACACAGACTCCACTTTTTAATCCCCGTAAGTTTACCTAACAATTAACGGGCGCAATATAAACTTGTTTCCCTGTAAACAAACGCACCACCGCAAACTGAAGTGCAGTTCTAACCATGCTTCATTATGTTGCAATGTCTCTGCACGAACCTCGGAAGATAACCGTACTTCTGCCTTAAGCGCGCAGATCAGAACCTTTTAAATCAGAGTCTTACCATCCCTTTTGACAAGTACACATAGTAACCTGCTATATAACAACATATAATTTGTAACGGGGGGCGTTAAAAACACTGCGAGGGGGGGCAAAACAGAATAGATCCAGAAAATTAGACGAAAAAATTTGTGAATTGGTTCTGCGATTTGGCGGTCTCTAAAAAACTTCCTGAAAAACTCAGCTGCAAAATACAGATTGAAATAGCCGTCTTGTTATGATTTTTCTGCAGCTAATCCTCTATCGCTGGAGTATCACATGGAAAAAATTGGATCTTTTCCGTTTGTTCCCCCAGTACGTTTTGCTTCCCCAGATACAGAGCACGTGCCATTACATAGTAAATCATCCTGTAAAAATATAGCAAATGCGTCTGGGGTGCAAAAAATATGCGCTCACTATGCTGTGGGGCACAAACGGGAAAAATCTATAAAATTATTTTTTTCTGGGTTTCCATATATAGTAAAATTTGGTTAGAAGTTGCACAGGATTATGGAGAGATCTCGCATGATTAACATCCGGGAGAAGCTCACCCTGGAAGACAACCGTAAGACAAACTTGTTTTGAAACTGTATTTTTGAAATAAAAAAAAGTTCCAGCACACCAACACAGACTCCACTTTTTAATCCCCGTAAGTTTACTTAACAATTAAGGGGCACAATTTAAACCCGTTTCCCAGGAAACAAACGCACCACCGCAAACTGAAGTGCAGTTCTAACCAAGCATTATTATGTTGCAGCGTCTCTGCACGAACCTCGGAAGATAACCGTCGTACAGTTTTAGAGATAACCGTCGTAAAAGAGAGTCGTACCATCCCTTTTGACAAGTACATTTTTTGGAAAAATTTCGAGGAAAATGTTTTTGTGGTTTTTAAATGTCACACAAAAACAACAAGTCGCAAAATTTTGTGGTGCTAAAACTGAGGTCATCGCCAAAAATGGTGCCACAAAATTTGATAAGTTGTAATTTCAGGATTTTTGTTCAGCAATTACTGTTCTGAAAATTTACAAGATTGCTCTCTTCACCCCAAGATAATATTGAAAGTTAATCATCTGGTCACGCGGGAAGAATAAACAGAGTACAATCAAAGTTTCTCTCTGAATATAATAAACATTATAAGTTCCCTAGTTGAGAAATGTAAACATAAGAAATTGTCGGTATCGTCGTTTTTTCTAGCCAAAAACAACAAAATCTCTTCCATTTTTTCGACGATATCATCGTTTTTGTTCGGTAATTAACATAAGAAAGATTCGGTGTCATCGTTTATAAAAGTAAGACAGATTCGGTACCGTCGTTTTTAAAAGTAAGCGAGATTCGGCAGTGTTAAATTAAGCACGCGGATTTTCTAAGCTCCGGGTCTGGAAAACAGAGTAGTCCGGCAGATTGGACAATAAAATGGTTGGCAGTGGGCGTTCTGAAACGCAACCAACCGTCAAAAACTTTCCGTGCAAACTACAAGAAAGTATGTCAAAACTCAATTAATGTGAATTAATCAACAGTTTTCTCATCAATATTCAACAAGTATGTTACATTTGTGAAGGTAAATTAACAAGATACTTTTACTCGTTCATTGTTCCGACCCCACTTGTGGGGGGAGGGACTATATACTCAAATGGGTTTTATTGTTCAGACAATTTTGGCCGTTCGATAGATTCATCGTAGAGAAATGTGTGTGGAATCATTAAAAGTCTCGTCCAGCGTTGAAATCGAAATTATTTTTTTTTTCAATTCAGTTTTTTTTGAGGAGTTATCGAGGTTTAAAATTTCATCTGCACACGGGATATTTGGTTCCCTTTTGTTCAGTTTTAGCGTAATTTTTGTTCGAATTAACAGTTTTTCTATAAATTTTTGATTCAAAATTACCTTTCACGCACAAAATGCATCAATTTGAGGTTCATAATTGACGAAAGAAGATTAAAAAGACTAGTTCTGGTCTCATAGGGAAATTAACTATAAAAATACGAATTCTAATTGAGAGCTGTTTTTTGTAGTAAATTTTTTTTAATACATTTTTGTGTTTTTTTAAGCCTCTAAAAGAATAGTCAGCTTTCATATTGAGGTTCCGCTAATGACACACCTCATTTACAGTCCAATGATGCCCAATCAACAGAAAATTAGCTTTCAAGGAACTGCTCTTATTTTTTTTTGTTTTCGAATTCGTAATTTTTAATAAAATTGTGATATCCCTTTCGAGATTTTACTGATTTTTTGAAGTCCTATGCCATAGACACGTTGACTGGAAGTGCAATATTCTTCTTAATGAGCATTAAGTGAACATATCTAGTGCTTTGAGTGGACAACATATGGCTCTTAAGAACTAAAAAAATAGTTTTTCGAAAAAATTTATTTCTGAACGTTAGCCAATCTGAAACTTATTTTTGCGAACTCTAAGTCAATCTCAGTAATGACAGGATCCTAGACATTTTTACTGCAATCAAAATTAACCTGGTTTGCTGTCTTGTTTCCAATTATTGGTTTTTTTGACTTGGATGCGACGAGTTTTCATATATAATTTTTAATTTTTGGATTTTTTTAAATAATTTTGTTTCTTTTTGAAATCTTATTACTTTATCCTAATATTGATTAGTTCTCAGAGAAGACCTTAAAAGACTCTTGGATAAAGAGTTCATACGAAACCTTGTGGATTAAATGGCGTTGACACTTTCTTCTCACACCTTTCTAATGAATTTTTGGTTTTTGCCTGTATTTGTTATTGTTTTCATGGTCATATGACTAATTCTGATGACTTATTGAAGACTTATCAACTACAAACAGCATTATTTTCCCATTGAGGCATAACCTAGCGTAATATTTGACTTCCGTTGAAAGATATTAAATTTAATGTCGTCGATACTACTGGTTTTGCTGAAAGATTTCGTGGTTTTAAAATAGTCGTTCATATTTGTTGATTTTTTAAAGTCTCATAGCAAGGGGAAAAAAGTCCTATTGTTGTTATAAAAATGATTGAAAACAGAAACGTTTGTACAGAAAAGTTCAATTTGTAATGTCTTCGACACTTTTGTCTCATTTTTCTTAGAATTTGCATTTTTTGCTGTTTTTTGATCTTTATGTAGTCGAAAAGTGCTAAGAGGTCTCATAAGCTTCTAATTGAAAATTGAGTGAATGATATTAACATATGCAGTCAGTTCAAAGCGAATGTTCCTAAAGTTTATGATATTAATCGTTTTCAATTTTTTTTTCGTTTTTTTGTTGATTGTATTTTTTTCGTAAACTTGTAAATTATTCTTATCATTGAGAGGTCCAATCCATCTCCTTGTAACTCAAAAATTAAATTTTTTATTGATATTATATCGTAACTGATGTTTTGTTTGTGGGAAATATTTGTGTTCTTTTTCTCTTCTTTTACCACATTTGCGTAATAATAGCTCAATTATTTTCAAAGGAGTGAACTTGTTTAACCATTCTGTATAATTTTACCTCAATTAGTATAAATAACAATTGAAATAAAAAAACGATATTTAGATAAAAGCTTATGATTAAATGGCCTCAATAGTTTTTGTTTTCTCAGATTCTGCGTTATTTTTTGAGCTTTTCTGCATCTCTAGTCTGTTTTTTTTTGCTTAAAATAACCAAACACAGTTCTTAACAGTTTCGTAATGAATTTTTAGTAAATTTATTGAGAACTATTTTGTTAAAAGCTGATGATTTTTAGGACGTTTGAAGTTATTTCGTGAAAAAATTGTTAAAAAATAAAAAAATATTTTTCAATGAATTTGCACATTCTTTCAGAATTTATTTCTGAAAAGAACGTTTGAAATTCCTGCAAAAAGACTGTATCAAAAGGTTTGTCTAAAATACGCACAGAAAAATCAAATTTTCCAACGGAAAAGACTGATGATTTTTTACGTATGAAATCCAATATACCAACCATCTCTTATGTTTAAATACCGAACATACCGCATTTTCCAAAACCGAACATACCGAATCTCTCTTGCGTCCAAAAACGACCAAACCGAATCTTTCCTACGTTCGAAACCGACAATACCGAACAAACTGAACATACAGAAGCTTTCTTAAGTTTGAAACCGATGATACCAAAGATTTCTCATAAATTTTGTGTCGTTTTTGTTCAGTCTTCTCAACTAGGGTTCTATTCCGTAAATATATCACTCCAGATCCAGTTTCATTATACACCTATTTTCTTGTTCCGACCACACTTAGTGGTGGGACTATATGCTCAATCGCCTTCTTTGTTCGGCCAGTTTTTTCCTCTTGATGTATTTGTCGTAGAAAGTTGTGAGATGTTTTTTCTTATTCTAAGAATGGTCGCGGTTTGAAGTTTGTGTCAAATTTACGTTCGTTTTTTGCCTCATAACGTTAGCATTTGCTCCAATTACGTGTTTGTGTAGCTGAGTAGCAATAGAAGAGCTATTTTACTCTCTAACTTTTTTTCAATCAAACGGTTTGGTTTGTAATTTAAAAAAAAGAGTCTTAAAGAGTTTTTAATTTCAACGAGAAGTGTCATCGGAGGGAACAAAGACAGCAATAGTACAGAAATCTTCAATAACTATTAATTTTTTTCCATCTCCAGCAAAATGAAAACAAAAAACGCTTTTGGATACAGAAATTGTAGAAAAACTGCTAAAAATTGTTTTCATGAACAAATAAAATGTTAATGTGTCTTGTTTCAGTAAATAATATTGAGCAGGAAATCAATGCTGACTGTGTTTTGTTTTAATTATTTACTCGAAAAGTAAATCTAGTAAAGGTCTTTTAATGCGTTTGGTTTCTTTCATCCAAATTTCTCAGCGCAAAAAGAGCATAAACTAACTGTCAGTTAATATAAAAGCATGTTAGGTTTCTTGTACAAAAATTAGTCATATAACTGCTCATATATTGTCTTTTCAGATTTTTAGTTATCCCATCACGGTTATCGAAGATTAATTTTTGTGACTAAATTAAATCTTGGTCATGAAGTGCTTTTTTGTTACCTATCATATAGATCTTGTATACATAGAGTAATCCCCTTTTTTGTAATGTTTCACAAACAATCCAAAACTGAACTACAAAAAAAGTTTCCAGGGCGATTTTAAACCGGTAAAAAGCGTGTGCAATCCAAAGCGGTCACTCTCAGTAGTGGGATAGCAGCCACTTTAGTCTTATCAGTTAGTCTCCCCGGAGTAATCATTCAGAGTCTTTCAGTACTAAACCAGTGTAAAACTAGTAACAGTTTTGCTCTTGCCCTTTCTCTGATCACAATATGAGACTAATATCAGAATATGGCCCGTCTAATTTTTGTTGGAACTTCGCTTAAATTATTTTTTTATACCAATATGAGCCGGTAGCTCCTTCGTTGATTCGAAATATAAAAGGATTATTTGGGGTGTTGAAGAGCTTTTGTGTTGCTTTCGGTTAAAAAAGTTGGTAAGTATTCGCTATTTATGACCTTTAGTTTTGGGTTATATGCTAAGAATAAAAAAGGAAGAATATGCTGGAAGAAAAATACTTGACGTTTCAATTCAAGATCAGTTATGATTACGAGCGCGCAGATTATTATATCAAAAAAGATAAAAATTTTCTAAAAAGTTACACGGAAAGAAATGACCGAAATAACTGCGTTGTAGTAGATATGTTACATTTGAATGGGCGAAGAATTGTCTGAGTATTTTGAGATTACTTTTTTCCCTCTGTATTTAGACTGGGCAGACCACAAAAATGCTATATTTTTTGACGAAGAAAAAGGATGAAGAAATATTTTTCAAGTAGACTGATTAAGTACAGTTTTTTTTAACGATATACTGATTTTGTAACGGTTTGGTACTAAAATACGCTTGTCGGCGACTCCAGGTCAATCTTGACTTTTTTCATCGTTTTTTTTTTGCTTTTTTATGTTGAGCATTTGGGAGGTGGCGTGGGGTTAGGTTAATGATTTTAGACTCCAAAAAATTAAAACTCGTTTTAACCTCAAGTTTTGAATTTATTGAATCTCAAAGTTATTCTATCAAACGCCAAAACTTCGCTAAATGCAACTGGTAAGTACTGAATAATTGTAAGAACTAAGCTTAGAAACGCAGAACTATTTAACGTATACGCTTCGAAACGGTTCTGTGGTCTACGCATTGGTTTTATGTAAGATCAACGCTGATTTCAACTCAAATGTATGTAAGATCTACGCTAGATGCATCGCAGCAATTTGTAAGATCTCGCTGATTTTGACGCAAAATTTTGTAAGATGGGCAGAAACAAGCGTTGACAAGTGGGGAAAAGTAACTGCTTCTTTCTTACATAATTTTGCGTTGAATGTGTTGAATTTATGTCTGTAAGTTAAACGCATTGCCGCTTATCCTACATAATTTTGGCAAATTTCCTTGGCCCGGGAAAATTTGGTTACAATGCTGAATACTGTGATTAACCCAATTATTTGGAACTGCATGCAAACCTTTTTCGGTGAAACGGTTCTGGTGTATTTTCGTTAATAAGAAACAAAAAATTCCTCAGTTTTCCATATATCGTTGAGCGCAATAACCTACAAAATTTTTTTAATAATTCTTCTAGTTTTTAAATTTGTTGAACTCGAAAAATTTGATCTAAAGATTGTGAATGTCATCGTGATTTTCATTGCAGAAAATGCACTTTTTTTAACCTCTAACGAACATCTACATTGAGATAGAATAGAGTGCAAAACCAGGTAGAAGCTCCATAAGAGTAGCGTGCAGTCAATCATCTGTTATCAATCACAAGTGCGCAAAATAGTTTTTTACTTTATATACTAGGACTTAAGCTGTTCCTTCAACTTTCTTTTATTTGTATAACAAAAGGGCATCATTTAGTTTGAGTTAACTAAAATTTTTGTTTTCAAAAGTAACTTTAGTTGCGTCACATAGCATTCATGCAATTATATGTGTATAGTTGTGTCAGTAATGCCTGCTTCTGTTGAATCACGCAATTAGAGTGCAGCTGTAAAGGATATCAAATTTGCAACCCTTGTTTGCAACCACCCATATGGATATTTCGTTAGTTTTGGGTTGTTGATCAGATATCCGATTGGTAAGAGCAAACTGCCAAATAAGCAACGTTAGAATTAATTACAGCTTAAGCAATTTAAGCATTGTCTTTTGTTAAAAAATTGATTTCTAACACCCGGTTTGAAAATCGTTTGAGCCTGTCATGTGAATGAAGTTGACCAGGCCATGATGATTGACTTCAGAAGAATTCAGCATTACGTCAATCTTCATGCAATTGAATCAAGTGACCTAATTTTTTGAACGAACTTTGAAAAAGTAACAACTCAGACATTTTGGTAATCATATAAGCTTGATTCTTATATTTGCCTTTGATTGGAACCTTCTGCAACGTTTTTTGGTTTAAAAGTTCATTTAATTGAGATGTAAATTTTAGTTTAGGTCGCCTTTACACCTGAATCTCACCTGAACTTCCGATTACCTGAACACGGCTCAGATAAATTATTTACCTGAACATTTTTAGAGTGTTGCCTTAGATTGTCTCACAACAGTTGATTGCTTGCTTAACAAAGTTGCATCCCTTTCGCTCTTTTGTCGCCTCCTCAAGTTATTTGGAGCCCCGTTTTAGTTCTGTTGTCCAGCAGAATGCTCTTTAATATTTGTAGTCAAACGAGATTAGCTCGTGGCGAAGTGCAGAAATTCCGACAGATTTTTACTGTGTTGCACCCAATGTGGTGATCTTTATGTTTTGTAGTAATACCAGAAAAATTAGTGAAATCTTTTTCATCTATCAGCAAAGCTCTCTAAATGAAAGGTTCCAATTATCCGTATCATTAAAGGTAAAACGCAAGGCTTTTTGGTGGCTCACTTCACTAGATTGTGAGACCATAACGGTAGGATTTTTAGAATCCCGTACCTAAATCCAAGTGCGTTTCAGTACTGGGCCAGTTTAAATGCAATTCATCGTCATTGCCAGTTCATAGACTGATTAATGACACTTTCTTGACTTGTCAGACGTGCGATCATCCTGATTTTTTAATTGTCCGACTGGGGCCAATTCTGATTGTTTACTTGCAAGACTTGCGCCAGTTCTGATTTTTTACTTGCCAGATTTATGTCAGCTCTGATTTTAAATTGGCCAGACTTGCGTCAATTCCATTTTTTCTATTCAGAAAAACAGCCGGTAAAATTTCAAAAAAGTAAAAAAAAATGTGGAAAACAGCCGAGGAACTGTCAAATATAGCCAAAGAACAGTCAAAAATAGACTAATGCTCGGTGGTAAGAACATACAGCACCGGAGTCAAGGTTATACACATAGTCCAACTATTTATTTGACTGACTGGAGTTTAGTGTGCAAGCATCAGTTAAAAGAGAATAGAGTCTCTTCAGACTGTTATCGGCGGAGTTTTATCTGGAAGGTAGATTGCAGCTGAAAATATGTTCAATGTTTGAGCCCTGCCGAGTGAAATAGTTGACTAGTTTTGTCAGTAAGTGCTCCAAATCTTGTCGGTTTTGGGGCCAGCGAGAGTGCCAGTGACAGCGTATTCTGGCTACTGACGTCGATCTTTTTGGTGAGTTTCGAGCTATTTCTGCTGTGGTATAGCGAGGATTTGATCCCAGCAGTAGAAAGTTGTATTATATGCGTCTCTGTCGGTGTTACAAAGACAATTCAATTCATCTCTTTTTAAGTATTGTTTTTGTCCAATCGGATTACACTTTGATTAGTCTCCGTCTTAGATACTATGATCTACTTAACCTTTATTGAACCTAAAACCTAAATGAAGAGAGAAGTACCTAATTGGGGAGAAGGAACATATATTTTATCATAAGCAACAGGGAAGCTTTTAAATTACACATAAATATTAAAATAGACAGAAAAAACTGAATAAGATTTGGAGTTTTGTTGAGGAAAGGCTCATGGAGCTAGTTTCCCGGGAGATGAGAGCTGTGTCTCGGCAGAGGTGGTGAAAGTGGCCCATAAGCGATGCTCGAAATCAAAATATGTGGTGCGAATCTGAGTTTTGCAGAAGAATTCGAGAATTTTTGATCTCCGGCCGTATGGATAGAGTTCCACATGGCAGCAGGGTTGCATTGCGAGAAGACGATTGGGAATATATGCCTCTGCTTTCTGTTGCTCCCTGTTCCCGAGTTTTTCGTTTATGCAGTCGCAAAAAGTGCTTAAGTGTATGGCCCTCTATACAATTTGTGGTGTTTCCTTCTGTGCATCGAAGATACTCGATGAGTACAAGTATCGGCGGATGAGTAGCCGCATACAAGGAAACAAAAATGAAGTAGTTTCTGATAGGATCAAAGTTCCTCAATGTTCCTTCGGAGTATAACGCATCAATTAATTAAGACTATTTGCGAGAGTAGGGGGACGTGATTTTCGTCTTCACATATTGAAGTCTTAAGGTAACAGGATAAAAAGGATTGAAGTTATGTTGCACGAACAATTAATTATGCGTAGTGTGCAGCATCTTTTGGTTGTTGACTCTGTGAGCTGGTTTGTTCACCTCCATCTTTGTTGGATAAAGAAATCTAAACTGCAGGCAGAAGGGATCGTACATCTGGCAAAATATGATGGAGAGCTGTGTCATGCGTGAACATGGTATTTAAGTAATCGTTGGTACGGTCGGCTAACGTAAAGAAACATTTTGACATATGACAGAAAATTGAAGTGAATCGTGGATCCAGTGGAAAAGAATACACCCCGGAGGAAGATACCGGACACGTATTTCTTCCATGTATTCACTCTCAATCGGACCGGTTGTGCAATTCAATGGGTTGGAGTGTATGCTCGGGCAGTTATTCTTTAATTAGTGGCCATGAAATTTTGCTGGTTCTAAAAATATAAAAATTTATCGGGGGCAGCTTTAAAAATTTCTTTTTTTAGTATTTGTGATATCTTTTTGATTATTTGATTTTTACAGATGAGTCATTTAACAGTTTTGCTCATGAATGATGAGAAAATAGCTGGCTTAAAGGAAAAACTTTAAAATAGTCGCTTAAAGCAGTATTGTTGCTCTGCGATATCAATTTTAGCTTAAAGGTTTGACGGTTTATCGAGTAGATTTAGTTATAAGTGCTGTTGAGAAAACTGGTCGTTTCTTGAGCGTTAGAATTATTTGTGATTGAACAGCCAGATTTTGACACTTGGTGCCGTCAATCATCGTGTTTAAATAAAGGTGGTAGATTGAATTGTACTTTATTCTTCCCAACGTTGAACTCAGAGGTTGCATAGAAGATTTTTTATTGCATTATAAAAAGATCTAGTTGCTTAAAATATTGATCTAGCTTGATCTGTTTAATGTTATCAAAATGGAGCATTTTGAGAAAATTTTCCGCCTGTAATAAAAAGGAAGTCTATGTTATTTGGTATAATCAATCTTTTTTGTTGTCGTGCAAGGTCGTGTGAGTTCTGTTTACTCAATTTTACGCAGTAAAGATTTTTCAATACTCCGGACGTGCTATGGGTGACACAATTTGAAAAATAGTCATCCTTCAGATATGTGACTTTGTTGCAGAATTTTGTTGTATGATAATCCGTGGGAGATACGAGCTGTTGTGCATAACAAATTAGTCTAATTGTCTGATGGATAAAGGATCTATGAATTAGTATTTGTTCGAAAACATTAAACGGCTAATCAAGATAGTTTTTGTCCAAGATAAAGAAAATTATTTTTTTTGTAATTTGGTACAAATAACAGATCTCAAATAAATATTTGAGTTTGTTTCAACAACGGCTTATATATTCTTTGAAAGTGAGAGAATATGTTAGAATACAGTGTTATGAAAATTGAAATTATAAATTGCGGTCTCCGGTGACTGAAAAAAAGATTGGTTGTAGAGTGGTGGTGGTTTTATTGAACGATTAACAATTTTAGGATTTTTTTACAAAAATTTTTTCATAGTAACTTATGCTTTTAAAAGAGCAATTAATTGAATCTACGTACTTTTTTCTTGAATGGAGTTACTAAGATATTGAATTTGTCACTGAAACAAGAAAAAATAATGGGAACAGCGTGGTTTGACAGTTACGGATTTCAGTGACATCTGGATAAAAATCTAGTTTATGTATTCATTAAGATTGTATTTTAGTGTTGTTTGCTGCTGAGAGATCAAACTTATATGCTTCTAATTTGAACTCCTGCGTCCAGGAGAAAGTCGAATTCTATGTGGTTATAACGGAGTTCGGTTGTGGTTATCTTTGATGTATATATAGAGTGAGGTGTTGTACCCAAAAGTTGTTCTTAGATGGCGTTGAAAAGAGCTGTTCTTTTGCGATTGATTCGGATTCTTCCAGACACTTAAAATGTTCTTTATTTGTTGATTTAGTTCCGAGAGTACGTCATTAAATTCCTGTTCGAGCTGTTGTGCTTCAGAATATTTTTTTTGTTTCTAATGTTTCTTGCTGATCCGTTTTGTGTTCTGTTGAGTCTTGTTCTAACAGTTAATTAATGTAATATTGAACATGTCTCGGGCGCTTTTTTGAAAGAGGAGGATTTTCTGCGATGAACTGGTTATTGTGGTCTAGATTTTGAGTTGTTAGAATTGTAGGAACTAGATGGTTTGTATTTTTGACAATTTTGAGGTCTAGACTTAGGAGCACCCGATATAATTGGTTATTTAAGTTTGTTCGTGGTTCTATATTTTCTGTTATTTGTTTAATTATGTGTAGAGTTCCCATTGGAACATCTTTGGGGAGAAGAGCGTCGTCGTTCTCTGTTGTTAGTTCCAGACCAATAGGCAAATTGCAGAGGCTTGTCAGCCTCGTTGTTTGATGTAACTAGTATATTCGATAAGCTTTTATTTGCTTTCAAATCTTGGTTAGATTTTGTTTAGGGAATTAAATTTGACTGATTCTTTATTAGATCTACGATCAGGTCAAGTTGAAATGCTGTGTCCCGAACGAGAGCAGTCTCAGAAAAATTTTAAAATTATTGGTTTCCGTTCAAAATTTGGGTACGATTACTTGTGTCGTAATACATTGATACCATATGCGATATCAAGTTCCATGGCTTTTATATCATCCATTGAAAGATTGTCGATATCCATGTTGACATTGTTCAATTCTGTTGATGATGAAAAAACTGTTTTGATCTTCTGCCTGTCATTACGTGTTCTATTATTGTTTTCTTAGTGATTTTTTTGCAATGGGTTGTTCAAACGGGATCTTTTCTAGAGCTATTCGTGCTATTTTTGTGTCTGCTTCCTTTAATAGGAAAGGATCCATTTGTGCCTTTCTCAATTGTGGTGCATTGTTAACAACTGTTTTTTATGAAACGTGTTCAATTCTAAGAGCAAGGGTCTTTGTTTGTTCTCCAGATAATTTTTTCTGCTTTCTTAGAGTAGTTGGACTTGTGTTGTTGATTGTTGGTTATCAAACGTGTTGGGCAACTTCCGGCAAAAGGTGATGCCAATTTTTTTAAATTTCTAGTGGAAGGTGCGAAAATCATTGTTGTGCTGAGCCAATTAGTGCTTTATGTATTTTAGCAATCCTTTTGACTATCCGTATCTCATGATTATGAGAATCAGTTTTCCCTCACTTCTGCTGTTTTGATCGTATTTGCTGTGATAGGTTTTAAAAAGTGTTTTGTAGTCTATGTCGAGTTTGTGTTGTCAAATGCTCTTTAAGATTGTTGCATAGGAGCGCAACCTCCTAATCAAGTGTGCATCATTTGTGTGTTCCTTCCGGCTGTCAAAGTCTTTTGAGTAGACGCGGTTTGCAAATAGTTTGATGATGGAGCATGCATAGTTGTCTAATTATTCTGTGTTTTTGGCAGTCCTAAAAGTTTTGCTGATTTTTGTGGTGTCATTTGGATATTTTGCTGTTCTTTGTGAGCCTTCAGATGGTTGATTTGATGTGTTTTTAATTACTGGCTGAGTGTTATAGTGCACGGAGTTTTTTCTTTTGTATTCTTGGCAGTGGTTTATTGATATTTGATAAAATCGACGGAGCGGTGTTCACTTCTTGGTTTGATTTTTGTGCAGTTCTCTTGATTGAATTAATTTTAGGTTTTTTAAAATATTGTTTTCTATTATTTTATTATATATTGATTCGCCAAGTGATGGTGTGTTTATGGTATGTGCTGCGTTTGATTTTCTGCATTGTTATTTTTCAATGTAATTGCCCGCAGTTGTTTTATCCGCAGTATTTGCATAAGTACTGATGGTACTTCTGCTACGCGGACGTAATTTTTCTGAAATTTTTGCGGGTCGTGTTGTGTTTTCTCTATTAATTGTGGAAATATGCTTGCTATTGTTTTTGTGTCTTTAAAAAGTGGCGTACCTCTTTTCGAATTTAAATACTTTTATTGTATCAAGTTCCGATAAGTCAGTGTCTGTAACTGTTTCCAAAAATTATTGTATGAAATGATTAATGCCTTCTGATTCCTGTCTGGCCACCTTTTGTAAGCTTTCAGCGCTATATAGTTTCTGCAATTAATACCGATGCTAACTGTTAAATGATTTCAAATGATTTTTAATTCGTTCATCCTTCTGAGTTAAATGGTTTTCCGTTGTAATTCCATGTAGAAATTCAGAAAAAGTGTCAGATAATGGGCAGATTACATTATAGTAAATTCAAGTAGCATGCTAAATTGTTATTGGGTCGTTAATGAAAAAGATTGTACATTTTGTTAATTGTTGTCCAAAAATTTTTTTGATTTAATAGAGAAAAGCTGATCTAGCGATTTGAGAGGTTTCAAATGCTATCGAAGAAAATAGTTTTTGTTCTGGTTAAAATAGTGAGCTTTACGTTTCAAAACTTTGTTTTTTTGTGAGTGTTCATTTTTTGCTGTAAAATGAATATAGCATCACGTGAAGTGTCCGATGACAATAGTGTTTCTCCACAGTTGAAGTTCGTAGGAAAATTTGAGTGTTAAACTGAAGAATTTTTTTTGTTGTTACTGTGGAACGATTTCTTAGAATTGTGTCTACTGTAACTAAATGTATTTGTATAAAAACTAAATTAGATGTAAGAGAGCTAAAGATCTCTGCAAGAGATTTAAGGTGTGTTTTGGCCAGTTCTTTTTATGGATAGAATTTGTTAACTCATCGGTCGCACCAGATATGGCAAACCCTGGTTGTGCTCCTTTTATAGCCTTAAGGGGTAAAACGTTCGGTGCTACTTATTTCTGCTCGCGATCTAGACTTACCTAGTTCTCTCTGATCAACCGACTCTATAAAACACTGAATAAAAACTTTATTTTTAACGGTGGTAAGAATGTGCAGCACCGGAGCCAATGGTATACACATAGTACAACTGTCTATTCGACTGACTGGAGTTCAGTTTGCGTGCATTTTTTAAAAAGAGAATAGAGTGTTCACATTCTGCAGTTAGAGGAGAATGTTAGAGAATAAATATCCTTATTTCGTCAGATGCGCATGGATGACATCGATAACATCGTTATTGAAAGTTTATTCAACAACAAGATAAAGCCAACCTGTTGAATAACATTTTTTGAGAGCAACAGCAACCATGTGATGGTTTTTTAATGCCCATTGCAGATACAACAGTTGTATAACTTTTTTCCGCCACTTTTTTCTCGCTACTATTTGTGTTAAATGGACTATGGTGAGAAAAAAGCAGCGGAAAAAAGTGAGTTAGTTGCACAGCCGAGTTTGGTCAGCGTTTCAGCTATGAGTAGTGTTCATCAAGCTCGCACAACTTCTTTGTTGGTTGCCAGCAGTACAAATATTATCAATATTTTGTTTCGCTTTTTGTATTGCGCTTTTCGCTTTTCTCATTTCGCACAATTTGAATGTTGAAAGGAAAGTAGACTGCTCGACCACTCAGTGCTTTCATTTTAACATAAAAACAAAAGCAAATTAAATTTCGTCTGACTGGTATTGCTAAATAACAAGAATAATAGAAATATACAATTAAAAAACTTTAAAATCATGCGAAGTTGACACTTTTCAATATAATTAGCAGTTCTATTCGATTGCCAGTTCTTTTTCTTCCTCTTCGGCATATAATTGTCGCTTCGCAGCTTCCTTCTCGTTCTCATCAGCTGGTGGCATTGTATTTGTTCCTACTGTTCCAAAACCCATTCGTTTCTAAATTTAAAAGCTATCGAAAGAAAAACAATTCCACGAAATGATTGCATTCATCCTCACATGCAACTCATGTCACCATAAAAGATTCGCTGCATTTTTGCATCTTTTCTCATTAAAAAAGAAGAACCATCGATATTAATAACTGTATACAAAACACAAGTGCACATTTTTTAACGATCAAACTTCTTTCTTTCTTCGAAACAACTTGTACTGCGCATGAAAACACAGCGAGATCGGACCAGAGTTGGCTGCTGAAAGGGTCGTGCCGGTAGCGTTACATTGCAAAACTTACTCAAAAACGAGCAAATTTGCCTAGTTTTGTCATGGGTTTATCATGGCCCATGTTTTAAGATTAGTGTTATAAGCGAGCGTGGAGAACAATGACAGTGAGGAGAATTTAGTTAAAGTTTGAGAAAATTTGGAAATATCTATCACATTTGTCCACGATTTGTGTTTTTGAGCTATTGTTGAAGAAAAACTGCTAACAAAGTGCCAAATAAGATGAAATCAAAAAAAAACTGAATCGGTTTTAAATTAGACAAAAGTTCTTCATTTTAATAATTGCGGATTTAAGAAGGCAAACCGCTGGTTTGAACATACTCATAATATGTTAATTGACCAAATTGAGTTTCTGACTGTCTTGAATAATTTTAATAAAATCAGGAACTCTAGCAGTAGGTCAATTGAATGCAGAAAAGGCGTGGAAAAGTAGTGAAATAAATCGCGGACAAATATGACAACGTATTGTTTCAACTGTCCAGAATTTGGTCAAATTGGCCAAATAAGTCAAAATTTAAGTTTTGCGGCGCGATGAAGTTTCGTTGTATTAGATATTGAGATATCTTTAACGGCACAAAAAACGATATAAACTAAAATTTTTGGTAACTTCTGGTACCCATTAGACAGATCGGATAACACTTCTCAAAAAATAGATTTCAAGGCAATTTTGCTGAAAACTATTACAATTATTCACAAGCATATTCTTTTTACAATTTTCATCTTCTCAGTGGAGATAGCAATTCGTTGGAAAATGTGTTAGATAGTATGCACAGTTAGGTAGTTTGGTTTAAGCCAGTGGAAACCAATTTTGGTTTCGTTGAAGATGAGGTTTAAAAGTATAGCAACTTGAAAAGAATTTCAATCTTAACTAGGACGCAAAAACAAAATCGTTTTGATAAACTCTAAGCTCTCTTTGATAACCACTGTACGGAATTGCTGATGCTTTTCCACAAAAAAAAATGTAAGTTAAATTTTCTAAAACTTTTACCCGGAAACGATGAAAACTAATTTTGTGCAGCGAGGAGGATAAGTAAATGAAGAAAATTATGCGGTTTTTATCTTCAACACTCGTTATTAAATCTTGGACAAGGACTAAAAATCCAATTGTAATCGGGATCTTTTCTGTTTTGCCCCCCCCCCAGCTTAGTGGGCTTATACTTTTTACGCCCCCAAGCGCACGTGCTTTTTTACATAGTAACGTGCCTTAAAACAACATATAATTTGTATCTGGGGGCATAAAAAACACTGGGGGGGGGCAAAAGAGAATAGATCCTTTAATCGTTATTGGTATTTCGAGACGTAAATGAGCAAAAATGAGACTGATAAAAGTTTCCGACAATATTAATGATTCCAGTTACTATTTCATTGATGCTTGGAATGAAAAACTTGAAATAAAAAACGAGAAGTAACTTTACCTTCGAGTGTTCCCATCGCACAGACACATTCTTTTCTCTTTTTTTGGTGCAAATAGCATGATTTTTTTAAAACTTAAACTTAACTTTCTAATATGTTAGAAAGCAAGAGTATAAACGTAAAGGAATGATTACCATAATTGCGATTTCTCTTTAAGCTACAAAGTGATAGTTTTTGTGATTCGCATGTCACAAAGAGAAGGGAGAGAAAGAAGGAGAGAAAGAAAGAAAGAAAGAAAGAAAGAAAGAAAGAAAGAGAGAGAGAGAGAGAGAAGAGAGAGAGAGAGAAAGAAAGAGAGAGAGAGATAGATAGATAGATAGATAGAGAGAGAGAGAGAGAGATGGGAAATAAATAGGAAAACTGCGTAGATTTTATCCCCAGAAACTATGTAGGACATGCGCTGACTGGCGCTGAACGCAGGAATGAAATTGGACAAATTTTTTAGCGCACTCCCTTTTTGATGTTCAGCGCCCCTGTACATATTCATCGCGTCATCTATTGTGCCACTTGTACACGGATTTTGCTCAATTTTTGTGTTGATTTTGTAGGGGACGTTAGAAAACAGTGCTACAATTTTCAAAAGCACGGATTGTGCTGAATTTTAACTTTTCAGAAGCGTTCAGCTTGTTTAAAGAGATTGCCAAATATTTTTAAAAAACAATTTGAGTATAGAGATGAATAACAATGAAAGCAAAGATTTTTGCCAAATTTTTTTCAAGTTATGGCATTATCTATGCAATTTGATGAAAATAAGGATCCTTTGGAAGTTTCGCAAGAGCTCTCTCAAAAATGCGTTGGAGCGTGCTGATTTCTTAAATTGTGGAGTATATATAGTAATTGCTTTAGACGTTGCTGTTAAATGCGTCCAAAATTTCCTGAATTTTGTGAGAAATGCGGTGACGGGGATGAAAGTATCACATTCAAATTAACATTCAACAGATTCAATACATTTTTTGGTCAATTTCACATAAACAGCGCATTAGTTACAATAATATTTGTTTATATCTCCTCACACCTCGGCTTGCGAGAAGAAAAAATTTCAATTGTACTGCTATGCAAAACATATTGAAAATTCTTCTGCGTAAAATTTTTGAAACCAGTCTCTTCAAGACTTGGGCTAATTTTTTTAAGTGATTCATCATTAATTTAGCTTATGACATGCACATCAAACAAAGTTTTCTCCACAGTGAATATAAAAACAATAGGAACGTCTTTAACTTATTTTGGCCTTAAAAACTCCATGACAGGCGCTGAGAAAATCTATTTCCCAGCAAACAAATCGGACATTATTATCTGCTTAATGTGGTCAATGTCAAGAATATTCATACACGAGATCAACACTTTAAGCCGATTGAAGTCAACATATTAAGCCGATAACTATGCATTTTTTTGCTGAAAAACATTTTTGTAAAAACGTTTGCTAAAATCACGACCTGTCTCTCGTGAGACACAATATTTACCGCTGCTGGTATTTCTTGAGCTTCGAACAGAGGCACAACTGCCATCATCATGAGAAATGCCACCATCAGCTTGGAGACCATCTTGACTGCTCCCCTTTTGTTGCCTAAATGACCCCCAAAAGTTTCAAAATTACCCAAAAGTGTGATATAACGAAAATTTTCATGCAGCAACCTGCGCATTTTCATATGAGCAGAACTTGTAGCTAAGAGGATGGACGACATTTTTCGACGGTGTTTTATGAAGCTTGAAAACCTAATTTGATGAAATGTGAATTGGAAGGAAAAATAAGAGGCCAAACCTTTGGGAATGATGAACAAATAATGATTGAGTGAAAAATTATTTCTTTAAGCAAAATAGTTATTAATTTTTTTTAAACAATTAAAAATATATCAACGAACTATACGATATTCTTATATTTGTTATAGGAACCTGATAACCTTCTTTCTTAAAACTAAAGTTTGGAAAGGCATAAAGCATGTCTTGACCATTTTTTTCGCCTTGGATGTTTCAATTTATCCAATTCTGCAGCTGTTTGCGAGACAAATAGACCCGAAGTGTAACTTGAACTGCCTTTTCTCAGCACGTTTTAACGATTTCCATAGACGGTCATGCTCATGTTAAAGATGTATGTATTGTCATTTTCTTACACCAGAACGATTTATTGTTCCGACCCCACTTTTAGTGGGGGGAGGAACTATAATCTCAACTGTTTTTTTTTGTTGTTCAATCAATTTTGGCCGATCGATATATTAATCGTAGAGAGTTGTGAGTGGTATCATTAGAAAGCCCGTCCGGCGTAGAATATGGAATTAAAAAGATTTTTTGATTTTCGTTTTAAAAGGGAGTTATCGAAGTTTAAACTTTGAGAAAAGTAGAGTGAATTCCGTTGTTTTTGTTCACATTTTCCGTAATTTTTTACCAAATTTTTGTTAATTTTGCTAAAATATCTTGAAATTGTTAACGGTAGTGAGATTGATCTTATCTTAAAAGATAAAGGGGGTTGCTGAATTGTTCGATCTGAGCTTTTGGCTAAAATTTATGCAAAATTTTTCAAAAATCAGACTTTTTTTCGTCAAAATGGGACCAAATATGCATTTTTGGCCCGCTTTCACTGAATTTGCTGAAAGTTGACAACTTAAAACTGCGGTCATATTCATCGCAAGCTTAAAAAGAGAGCTAGTTGCACTCCCGCTGGTTTAAAGAGTCTTCAGAAATCATAATTTGGCCAGATTTTTTCAAATTTAATCACAATCATTAAACGAAATGCATTATTTGTTTTTGATATACTAAAAAATTTTGAATAAAAAATGATCTATTTCGCGACCATTTGAACAATTGAAAGTCTTCATAGTCGCGCAGCAATATCAGGGCTGATATTGATTGCACCATTGATCCATACGGTAAAAAATTTTAGATTTTAATGGGGCGCGGCGTTTTTAAAAAAATTTTTTGCGCCTATGGTTCCTTATGCATATTGCTGAGAAGAAATTCAAATAAGGGCTCTTTTTATCGACAGATAATATTTACGAAAAATGAATACTAACGACCATATTTTACGGTCTCAGAGTAAATCTCGTGTTTATTATGGCTCTGATAAATTGCTTTCGTAAAATTTTGTGGATTTTTTATGTTTTGCATTCATTTTTTAATACTTTTCGTAGTCCAATGACATAGTCACTGCAACCAGTGATCGGAATAGCTTATTGGAAGGTATATATTAAGCAGACAATGCTTTCAGTTGTTACCTAATATCTCTTATAACTTTGAATTCATTTGCTTTAAGAAAATGTAGGCGAATTTTTGAAAATTGCCACCATTTTCTCTGATTTCTCTCAGCATCGGCGTAGTCTCAATAAAAACATGCAAAACCCATTTTTGTTAGTCAATAAATTAATGTCTATAACGGTGTTTTACTTAACTAATGGATTCTTGTTTTGACAATACGAGTTTCGATTTTTTTTAGTATAATCGCAGATTTTTTGAGTTCGTTTTGTTTCGTTGTCGAATTAATACAATATTGATAGATCCAGTTGAAGATTTGTTTAGTAGGGAAATTGAATGGGGTTAAAGAGGCGTATCCGAATATGTTAATTGTTTTTTATTGAATAGTTTGCGCTTTTGGGCTGAGACACTGTTCTCTTGCAAAATTTATTGATTTTTTGCGTAAATTTGTCTTTCTTTTGGTTGTTATGCGATATATACTTGATAATGATTGCTCTCAATTGCTTCCCCAGGACATATAACAACCTATTTTAGCTTTTCAGTATGTAGCTATTTCTTTTAGTAACACTCAAGCTAACTTTTTTTTTTTTTAAAAAAAGATTTTTTCAACTGTTTCCTTTCTGCTTTGATTTTTGTCACAATGTAACTCAATCTCACTAATGAGAGGTCTCAATTACTTTTTTTGGCTCAAACATTATTTTCGCGGTTGGTTATATGCTTTGACTGATTGCTTGGGCCATGTAGTTTTATATGAAATTTCCGAGACTTCTCTGCTGTTCACTTTTTGTGTTTTTTTTGTTGTCATTTCAATGCAGTCCTTTTATAAGGAAAACCCCATTGATTTCCAGATGAGAACCAAATGATGTTTTACAGCTCTGCAAATAACATATCATAAGTGTAGTACCTTGAACACAGTGGCTCAAAATTGTTTGTGAAGTTTTGGCTTCTGCCTATTTTTTGTTATTTTGTCGTCTCGTGACTTAGTCTCATTAATGACAGGCCCAATCGGCTTTCTGAACTGTTGCATCTTAATTAAACTCTTTCTTTGAAATCAAATCCTTTGTCTGTTATGACATTTGAAAAAAAATTGTTTTTCAAATGTTTGAAAAAAAATCGCATTTTTGAGCTTCGTCATTTTCTGAAATTGTTTTTTTGGTCGATTTTGAGCTTAGCCTCTGTAAAGACAGGTCACAACCTGTTTTTAGTGAGTTATAATTAAAATGATAATGGTTTTAGTGCCCAACAATTCTTTCTCGGCTTCTTTACTACTGTTACTACAAAATTTAATAACATTATTGAGAATTTTATATATATTTGTACATTTCAAAGGACTTGTTTTTTATAATTCTTACGCTAGTGGTAGATCCCATTGGCTTTGGAATATTGCGAAATTGACCATTTTCTTTGCTCTCAGTAGCAAGTTTATGGTTTCAACCGTTTTAACGGTTTCACTGCCATTTCGTGCAAAGCTTAGTTTTACCGGTATTTGTCCTCGTAGTCGTATGACGTACACTGGATAATGACAGGTCTCAATTGCTTCATATGCAGATATAAGTAAACTTTTTTGTGATTTCCCTTAATATCTAATGATGATAATCATTTTTGAAATCAATTGTTTTCAAAAATAGAATTATATTTCTGAACTTCGCACCTTTTTGCTCTGTTTGTCGACCTGTTACCCAGTCGCATTGAGAACAGGTCCCATATCTTTTCTATTGAAGTAAAGGTTATTTTTTTTGTTCAGGTTTCATCTGATGGAAGGTTGATTGTTATAATTTTTTAAAAATATGGACATCGAGTTTCGGTCGTAATTATTGTTTGTTATTTAATTTTTATCATAGTCTTTTCCAGTAGTCCTATTAACAACAAGTGTTATCGGCCCTCTAGCGTGGCCTCATTGTATTCCATTATGGTTTATTGAGCGATATGTATGTTTTTGAAACTTTTCTATCGGTTCATAATTAAGTCAAGAATGTGGATGAGCGGGGTCGGAACATTATGTTCGTAGGCACATTACCGAGCCTCCTTGTATATATATATATATATATATATATATATATATATATATATATATATATATATATGCTCTTTGCACATCGTACTGAAAACGATTGTGTTGCCCACGGGCGCAGGGGGTGGGGGAGGAAAGAGTTCATGTTTTCCCCCCGTAGCAATTTTTGACCACTCCGCATTAGTTCGCATAATCAAAACTTGCGATATAGAAAAGAAGCGTAGGGTTTAAACAATTGGGTAAATTACTGTCAGACTGCTGCAGTTTTTAGCATAGAAAATAACGCTAAAAAGTTGAAGAAAACTAGATCACATAAACAGCATTCTGAATCTGATTAACTTGTTGACGATGGCTCCGAAAATAAGTGTCTCACAGTCACGTCACCGGCATTTCTATTACCATGTTGTTAAATAGATCTTAACTTAAGAAAGTTGCAGAACCCGAATCCGATTTTCGAAGCAGAATCAGAAACTACGGAAGATCAAAGCGATCTCGATATTATTTGTAGGTAGCCAGAAAAATTTGGATCAAAATTATTTTTGCGGAGTTTCAGATAACCTAACTTTGGCGCAAGTAGGATCCAAATAAACATGAAGGTGCCTCAACTGGCCGGCTATAGGTTCGATTATGTCGCATGTCGTCTATAGCAGAACAAGAGTTGTGCTGCTTATTGAACAACAAATGAAAAGGAAACCTCGTATTTGTCCATAAAATATTGTAAACCGATATGACACAGTCGTTTTGACCAACAGTTTTTACCAGAGCACCTTACTTCTTCGAATCATCAAAGACATAAATGATCAAAATTCTGTTACATTGATTTTGTGCAGAACAACAAGTAGTTATCATTTTTTTTTGCTTTTTAAGAGAATTAAAATACATACAACAGAATCTTTTGCGCTCATCAGTTTGTTAATTTGGGCAAATTTACAGATTTACATACATTTTTATAGACTAAAAAGTAATTCAAATAATTGATTGCAGTCGATTAAGTTGAGCAACAAAGTATCACATCTATAAAAAATTGTTACTTTTCCTCGCAAAATATGTTTCACTTTAAAAAAAATGTATCGCCTTTGATATGGTAATAGTCTCACAAATGTTACTTTTCAACGGCTAGTTTTTGTTGTCCTCCGCACTTTGGTGGGGGAGGAATTAAATGATAAACTGGTGTTTTTTGTTCAGTCAATTTTGGGCGATCTACATACTCATCGTAGAGAGTCGTTATTGGCATCATTTGAAAGCCCATACAGCGCAGATTATAAAAATAAATCAAATTTTTTAATTATTGTTTTTTCAAGGCAGTTATCTGTGTTTAAAATTTTGTGAACATTCAAATGTTATCCTTTCCTTTTGTTCACGTTTTCCGGATTTTTGTTCAACTTCTCTTAAGTTTTGCTTAAAATTTTATTGATAGTGTTATTGTTTTGACTATAAACACAGACTAGTGTTGCTGAATTGCTTGATTCAACAACTTAGCTAAAAACTTGCTGAATTTTTTGAAATTAAGTCTTTTTTCATCACAAATGACAACAAATATGATGTAGCTTGTTCTGGCTGAAAGCTGTCGGCTGTTATGACTTTGATCCCTTTTATGCTTGTTTTTTTTTCACTTGTTACCCATTTTGAGACAGGTGCCATCTGCTTGTATTTTATGTACAAGTTGAATTGTTCAGTGTAGGTTTTATCTGATGCTATTTTGAATTTGATAGTAGTTTTCAATAAAAACTAAATTTTGTGGTTGACAGTAGTTAATGTACATGTCATTTCGTTTTCTTCTCTTGTAGTCTTATTAAAATTAGGTAATGTCGGCTCTTCAATGCTGCTTTATTTATTTCGTTGCGTTTGCGTTTGAGACATTTTTAAATTCATCTTTTAAAAAGACAAAAATTAAGTCAAAAATATGGACGAGAGGGGTCGGAACATTAGGTGCAAACGCACATTACTGAGCCGTCTTGTTTATATATTGGTTGAAAGTATCTGCACACAATAGTGAGATTACTCTGCTATCTTTACTGACGTTTTCTCATTTAGAGGTTTGTCTCTTATGTTCGCCTTAGACCTGGGGAACAAAGCCTACCCAATTTTAGACTGTCGAATTGAAAAGATCATGCTCTAAAAAATGGTAGGAAAAGATCATGCTCGAATCATAATTACCCGTGGAAAAACTTTAACTCAACTTCAGATGTCACTTTAGCTGGAACCAAGTTGATGGTAGACTGTAGATCGACACAAATGTGTTGCTGGACGTTTGCTAGACTCATAATTGTCCAATCTACGCGCACTTATGAACTCTACCAGCGCATATTACGTAGTCAACGTGAATGATTTTACAGCAGTTTTGACACTGAAAGGAAAAGGAAATATTGAGCTGTTTGATTACCAAAATTTTTTTTAAATAAAAAAAACTGAAATCAGTAAATAAATGTGACAGAAACTATGGACATTGACAATATAATTGCAAGTGGTCTGCTGACTAGTTTCTTTCAGGTAAACAAATTCGAAATACATCCTACGGCCACCAAAATTGATTTATTTCAGGTCTGTTTGTAACATTCTAACTGTTTTGTATCACATTTTGTATCACAATTGATCTACCTGTTGCAATGTTAGTTTGGCTTTGTTTTTTGGGTACTTGTGAAATTATAGAAAAAATTCAAAATTGGCTAGCACTGATCTCAGAAAAGGCACTTCCTCAACTTATCAAAGACTGTATGAAAAGAACTCTAACAGGACAATTATCATGAATTGGAGATATCTTACAGCTTAAATGCCAGACTCGTTCATACTCTTGAATCCTCAATGAACCGTACGGATTCAGTGCACGTCCGTTGATAGTCGCGATTGTCAGTAATATCATCAAATGGCTGCTGAAAGGGCACCGCCAATAAACAGAACGAAAGAGAAAATGACTCCTGAGATTGACGCACGTACGGTACATCATGGTTCAGCAATGGTATGCGCTTGATAGCACCTCCTTATATGTTGATTTTGTTACGTTCATTGTTTCGGGCGGTTGCGGAAAAAACCCCACGGAAAAAACCCAACTTCATTCAAGATAGGAAATAAACCCCCACGGAAATAAACACCCACCCGAAATAAACCCCCACCGAAATAAACCCCCACTTTACTTTTAAAGAGTTGCGCGCTTAGTCATGCCTAGTGCGCCATGGCCATGCCTCAGCGGCCGGTGGGACTTGATATAAAACTATCACAACCGAACAAATTATCACGACAGAAATTCAATTTTAAAATGGGTGTTTATTTCCGTTGTTTTTTTCCGTGGGGGTTTATTTCGTAATACAAAATTTGATATCGGAAATTGATAAAACAAGCAGACAAATATGACGAAAAATGTCCAAGTATAACAAGCTTGTGCCAATTGTACTCATTAACATTAACGTCAGAAAATTTATGAAATAAATAATTATTAACGTAATTATAATTTATTAAAACATAGAATTCGACAAGGTTTCTGAACAAATAGTTTGATTGAAAAAGACGCAATTATAAAAATTTTTGACCAGCTGATAGACAATGCTTTTTATGTGTGACAAAGCAAATTGTTTAATTTATTGAAACTGAATACACGGAAACAGAAAAAAAGATCAACAAAAAATTTTGACTCGGTTGACGTTATTAATTTCACAAACATGTTTTTTTTGTAATCAGCTTTCCTTTTTGAACTGGCCTTTTATTTATTTTTTTTCTGCGTTCCTTGTTTACAATTTTGTTCTTCTAACGCTTTGTTTTGATTTCGTTTCGTTCTGTGCTCGAAGGTAATCTGTAAGCGCTAGATTGGTGGTTATTTGTTTGATTTTTGTTGTTTTCTAAGCTTTGACTTAATCCATTCAAGAATGACGGTTGTTGGATACCAGTAGCGTGGTTAATATTTCTTTCTGCGTTCCAGAGTGTAATATAAATTTTTCCGAACTGCAAATGAACTGCTGCTTTTCGACTTTGAATTGTGCTACTAACTATTCAGTTGTTGGAGTGTGTTTGCGCAGCACGTATGCTGGTTTGTCCCTCTATCCTGTTTTTCCAATGACATGATTAACAGATTTTTACCGACTTGATAAAAAGCAACGTTTTTATTCCTTGGTAGGTGACTTAAACTGGAGATATGGAAAGCAGTTAAAAAATACAACCTGTTGCCAAAAATGATTTGTCATCATTGATAATAATACTCCCACGATCATTTTTTTTTCCGTTTTTGATTTTCGTTTTCGTACCAAAGTTTGAGTCGTTTTTTTTTCCTGCGCTCCAAGTGACCGTTTTCGATCCTAAGTCAAAAAATATCTTGGTGGTCGATATTTGTTAATTTTAGTAGATTTACTGCTTTTTGTTACAGCCCTGTTGCTTCCTAAAGCTTAATTTAGTGTACTCAAGAGTGACCGGTGATTTTTTAATGATGTCTCAATTGCATGGTCTCTCTACTTTTTTTGTCGTGTGGCGGTGTTTTCGCAGTAAGTGCATTAAAGTTTGAATATTAGTGGCGTGGTTGATTTTCGGTTATTGCGTTCCGTGCTGTGGCTCAGACTTTTTCTTAACTACAACTCTGATCTGTTTTTGACGCTTGCGTGTCTCCGTGTACTTGTGCGTTGCTGGAGTGTTTGATGGTTTGTTCCCTTATTCTTTTCCTCTATATGATCTGAAAATGCAAGGCCAAGGGTTGTATTGATAATTTTCATTCCCAAGTTACTCCTCACTATTCAAACTCAAAACACTCATTTATCTACCCCCCCCCCCCCATCTAGCGACCCCCACCCGACTATATACTTGCCTCCACCTTCATATTTTAGGACTCTTCGAGTTGTTTCCGGCATTCTACTGGCTATGTTTTTTGGGTCTTTTCACTTGTCTCTTTAGAGTAACTGATCGTAATTATTTGTGTGCGAATCATGCAGCCCAGCATTTTTGGTTAAGCTACTGCACGTAACAATTTGAATCGTTTACGGAATTGTTTTTTTTTAATTTACAATTTAATTGTCAGCTCATTTGCTTTAACTCTGAGATTTATGCAGCTGAATGAAAACGTCTGCCAAAGAAGGCAGCAAGTTTGTCCTACCAGGAAAAAAATTGAAACGCTTTACAAACACCAGCCTGATCAATCATTTGGGAACATCTGAGAAGTCTATAGTAGGAATATTTGAAGTGCAATGCGCGCACAATTTTTATTAACCATCAACGAAGCAGCACATGCGAAACTGTTTACTACAGTTGTCTTCTATTTAATTTCTTATTACGACACGGCTGTTGCCGTCGCAATCCAGAAATTATGTCTGTTTCTCAATCAACCCCAGTTGAACAAAAAACAAGCTCAGAAAACAAGCGAGATATAACCAAAATAAATCCTACTAAGGGAAATAAAATTATAAAGGGAAAGGTAACGGAAAATGCTACAAAAAGTAACGGAAAATGTAACGGAAAACGTAACGGAAAATCTAGAGAACGGAAAAGAAATCAGACGATCCAAAAGACTAAAAAACGCTAACCAAACAATAAAAATAGGGATATCTGATTAAATACAGTACGTTTTTGTTCCAAGTTTTGGGAACTAGTGAATGCAGTCATTTCTCCAGTCAAGGAACTAGCCAAACACGCAAGACCCCGAGCTCAAATGTTTATGAGGACCACCAAGTTAACGGAGACTCAGAAAAGGGATCTAGATATTTTTAAATGAACCCGAAAGGCTCCCACAGAAGAAAGAGGTGACACTCAATCTGAATCCAATAAATTGATAATCGACAAACCATCGGAGCAGACCCTTGTCAACAAGGAGAAGGAAAATGAAGAAGAGCTTAACTACACGCAAGTTCAAATCAGAGGCGAGAGAGCAAGTGGATTGAATAGAAGGAAACTGACAATCCGCCAGGACTAAAAGATAAACTGACAAGCCCAACAGACCTAACAAACTTTGCTTATGTGTATTTAATTTTAATTTCCATTCATTCAAGTATTTTGTTTCTTCTGTCAATAGCCTGCCACGGGGAGTGACACAGCTGACGTGCTGACTTTTAGCACACATCTTTACGGAATGGCATTGTCTGATGTATTAAGCTAGATATAAATCACTCATTTCGCTAGTTGCTGCGCCAGAAGACAGTTGAAAATCATTTTTTTTCCATCTCTTGAGATTCATAACATGGCGCTGCGCACAAAATGAAGAACAAGTTCAAACAAAACTCAAAAATGTTGCAAATGCCAGTTTTTTAAAATTCTTACGCCAAGGGCCAACATTATCAACTTCAGAATAATGAGACACCATCAAACAATTTAGCATATTATTTTATCAACTGGACCCAGACAGAATAAATGAAATGGACAACGATAGTTCAATAACGGACACAAATTTGAAGGCGAACTTAGAAAACAACCTACTAACCTGCAAAAACGCATTCCTCTAGAATACAGGAAACCAGCGACCAAAGCACTGGAAAGCACACTGCTAGGACTGAAATTGAAGGATTAAACATTTCATGATGTTCTCAAGAAATGGAGAAAGATCTGGAACAATAAACTAGGCAAAGTAGAAAATTTGAACAATCTCTTCCTAACATTACAAACTGAAAATCAATCAGATACTGAATTCTGGTTTACCCGCAACGAAAAAGTAGCAAAAAGCAAACTACAAGAAGATGAACTCGGGGATATTGAGAAAAACCTCACGATTGCTGCATTTTACAACGGGTTAATGAACACAAATTATACGAACCAATACAGAGAGCTAAATAAAAGCTTTGATGAATTGCAGAAACATCTAAATATGATTTCAAGTAACCAGAAAACACAAGAAATGCTCAAAATCAAACAAAAACCCTTAGCAAAAGTATATCAGCAAAACAGTAACCGGAAAAACTTGCTACAACTGTAGTGACCGTTACCATTTAGAGCACAAGAACAAATGCAGGGCGAGAAATAAAAAGTGTTTCGAATGAGGAATGACAAGGTACGTACAGGCAGATTGCAGAAGCAAAACAAGCAAACCAGAATTAAAAAAATTGATTACAGAACCAGAAAAAGTAAAAAGTAACGGAAGAAGAAGAAGAGAGCGATGAATCAAACGTGGAAGCAGAACAATCAGAGACAGATTCAAAAGAATATTTAACCGAAACAAAGCCACTGGACAAACAAGAGTGCAGAGAATACAGGAAAAGTCCAATAGCTTTCAAATCACAAATCAGAAGATTGTCAGAAGAGAAAAAAACGGAAAAAACATCTTCACTTAACCGCATTCAAGACTGGACAAATGCAGAAGATGACGGAAAGACGATAGAACTAGACCTAACGCTAGAAGGAAGAAAGTTTACTGAAATGTTAGACACAGGAAGTCGAATTTCATTAACACCGGAGCATAAAAATGAAACACTGGCAGATACGGATTACATACTACGGAAAATATATAACGGAAGACAATCCGTAGGCTTCAACTTGAAACCAGTGGAATTCAAACACACGACTAAACTAGACACTAAGTACCAAAACACTTCCCAAATTTTAAAATGGTGGATCATACAACGCAAAGTCACACCAATAATAGGGATCGACAACATGAACAAGGTAAACATACAAGCATTTCACAGAAAACCCCAACCCATTAACAATGTTAACACGAGAAATTGTAATGTTGAGCAACCATGTGCAAATCTTGTAAGTAAACACTAAAAACTTTCAACCAAAGCAGAAAAGTCCACAATTTTTAATATAATGTAAAATTCAAGGAGAGTTTCTAACCGTTAGAAGAAAAGGGAGGGTTGTCCCAATATACTTAAAAAACGAAGTCAAAGTAGAAATCGACAAATTCAAAAATAACGGACAAGTTGTACGGTAAAAAAAATGGGAAAGCTACCGGCCAATTTATTTGCCCGGTAGTTATCACAAGCAATAGCGGTAGAACGGCAAAAAAGCGGTAGACGCAACAGAGTTGAACTTAAACACATTTAAAAAGAAAACATAAATGCTAAAAATGGAAGACAGCATGACACAAATTTCTGTAAAAAAACAGAAAACAAACCTGAGCAGCTTTTTTTCTTTACAATAGATGCGAAATATTCATTTGGTCAAATCAAATTACATGAAAACACATCAATCAACTGCACCTTAACAATGATCGGAGGCAAAATAACGGGATATTACCGTTACACAGAAGGTTTCTACGGACTAGAGGTTATGCCCATTATTTTTCGACCGTACACTGAAAATTGAAAAACCCGCTTGGCAAGATGAAATATTAGTAGTAACTAATGGCAACCCCCTACAACACTTTAGCGACGTGGATCACATTTTGGAACTTTTGGAAAACGCAAGTGTTAGAGCATTACTAGAAAAATCAAAATTCTTCCAGAAAGAAATTGACTGGCTAGGTTACAACATTACGGAAAAAGTAATTTTATCCAAAATTGCAATGATGAAGCAATTTTTGCAATTGAACCACCGAAGAAATTAAAAGGAACTAGATTGTCCCTAGGATCAGTACAAAATTTTGAAAATTTAATCCCAAAGCTGAAGAACAAAACAAAACCGTTACAAAAACTTTTGCAGCAGGCAATTGGAAAGTGGACATGGACGGAAAAGGAACAAACAGCATTCTACCGAATTCAAAACGAGATAGAAAAATTGATTGCCCATTATGACGCAAACATGAAAACAATAATCTAGGTAGATGCAAGTACTATCGGATTTGGAGCCACACTCTGACAAATTGATGACAATGGGGAGAGACGCCTCATTGCTTACAACTGACAAAAACTAAATAAAGCGGATACCAAGAATGCAATAAACGAGCTAGAGATATTAGCGATAGTACATGGTTTCGAACAATTGAAACCTTGCCTCTTAGGCAGCAAGTTTAACAGTATAATTGGACATAAATTCTTAATAAGTGTCCTTTCTAGACACAAAGTTAACAAAACATTTAGCAGCCGTTTGACTAGATGGAAAGAACGACTACTTATCTATGATTTCGAGTTGAACACTGTAAAAGCCGGATGGGGATAACGAACCTAAAATCCAGAAACCCCTAACTTGACCCATCACCAGAGGACAAATATTTTTTGGAGACTTTTATTGTTAACTTCTTAACACAAATGAATTTTTTAAAGAACAATGTGCTAATTGATACAGCCTCTGAAAAACTACAGACAATGAGAGATATAAATGAAGCATTTGAAAGAAACAAAGTGACTCAAAAAAGCAAGCTAACAAATCGCATGACGTAAGGCCATTTCAATGCCTAAAGCACTAAGTCGAAAAACGAAAACCGTTCCAATTGAACACATTAAAGCTAGTATTGAAACAATCAATCTGCTAAGCACATTCTGCCTTATTTCGAGCCAAAATTAAGTCGCACAAAACAGTAAAAATTTTGATCCAAAAATAAACAATCGATATATCAAAAATTCAAAAGCAGCAAAGTCTGGAATGGACGAACAGGATTCAAACATCTTGTTTTCGTGAAAGTTAAGCCCTAGACAGTACTTGAAAACCCTAACGGGAGCGGATGTGAACCGTGTATTTAACTAAACTGAACGGAGCATTAGATGAGGAAGATACGGGACACTCAGCAAGAAGTAAAGACCATTACTAATTACCTTACAACGGGTAATTACACAAACGTACGAGAGGAGGGCATACCAATACATTACATAGCAGATTGGAACAACCTGACACTAAAAAGACCCTCTAACCAAGTCGGCGAAGCAGAAAGGATATATGCGGAATGTACACCAGTCCAAAATCAGATCAACGCCATCTACCTGGAATCCGATGTAAATTTCTGGTAGCAGAGACAAACGAGGATAGCGTACTTTCGGCGACACGACGAGCAGTCATCAACCGGAAGTCTGAGAAAATCTTGCGAGAAAACCAGGATATCCAGAACGAGCTAGGCACAACACTGGGAGTGGTACTCTACGGAACAAAAATAATCTTACCCGTTACCCTCTGTAGATGGTTTCTTAACGCTATCAATAAACACCCTTGCGGATTCGGCAAGATGAAAGAGGAATCTAAGTCAACCTACTGGCCGAACACCGATGCCGATATACATCATGAAGCCCCCAACTGCATAAAGCGCCAACAAACAGGTAAAAATTTGAAATCTACTACAGGTAAAACAGACCTGGGAAAATTGAAACCACTTTATAAACCGAATCAAGAAATTCAGATAGACCATTACGGACCAGTAACAGGAAAAAGAAAAACAAAATATATAATAGTGGCAACGGACCGCTACTCGAAATGTACACACACCAAAAATCGTTAATAGCCCAGTGAAACTTTTAGCTAATAAATTTAAACAAATACGGGACACCCGGTCAAACCACGGTAGTTGCTTCAAGTTCAAAGCTTACAAACAATTTTTAAAAGAAAACAACATTAAACCGGAATATGTAACACCCTACGTACTCACGGGCAACGGTGCGCTCGAGAAAACAATCGGAACAATGGAAACGTACCTCAAAGTTTATAAAGCGGAAGGCTAAACCTAGAAGAAAGTTTGAGGAACATTTTATACATGTTAATATTAACATAGCTTAGCTTCTTTCAAACATCCCAATATGAGAAACACTTTGACAAGGAACCTGACACTTACTTAACGTCAATTTTTAGTCCAATAAATGAAATTGTAGCAAACAAAGAACTGACAGTGACGAAATTGGTACTTAACAAAACGGGAAAATAATAGCACCAACACATCAAACTCCGCTGCTGCAGTCCAAATTGGAAATTACACCGGACTGAAAAACCTCTGGAAAGCCGAAGAAGTTAAGGGAACCCCCAAGAAAGAACAGCAGAACGATTAATTTTAGGTATTTTCAACAAAAAAAATCGTAAAGCAAAGGCAATAGAAAACACAGTTACACCAAAAATTAACAAAATTGAGAACGACACAGATCATACAGTCACATCTAACGGGAAAATTTTCCACAAAAGCGAGTATTACCTGAAATCGTTAAACAGCACGGAATTTTAAAAAAAGTTTCAGATGGACGACAGACATATTTCATCTAAAACGGGGGCCAAAGAAGCCCAAAGACAAACAACAAAAAAACTGGGAACACAAAAACGAGGCAGAAAATTTAGCCTCAGACCGATAAAACAATCTAGCATTGCGCACAAGAACAACAGCAGTCTGAATCACCCATTACGAATGGGAAAAGGCACATTTTACAATCTAGACGAGGAGGTTGAGATTCCGAAAGGATTCCATATGGCATACTACGATACCAGGTACAGATTTGCAGCAAAGAATTCACCTGACGCCGTACGAAAATATCTACTCAAAAACAGGGTACACGACAAAAAAAGTGGCGAGAAAGAAGACAAAAGGAAAAAAATGTAATAACATTGGATTACTCTGGAAACAAATCAAATAGTGACTTTGACTTGACACTAGGCCACTTAAGAGTGGACAAAAAACGCAACAGCACATGTCACCAATCAAGACTATCATTCAGGTTCTTCAGGATCCCAAGATGACAACCCGTGTCAGGATTCAACAGACCCCAAGAACAACACAGCCGAACTGACAGCAGACTTTGATGCTAATACAAAAACACTGATTGGAGACGTACAAGAAATCAGAGCAAGGAAGACTGAAGAATTGCAGAGACCAACAACTTCCGTTGCTCAATCAAGCCCAGTCGAACAAAAAGACCCAAGCTCAGAAAACAAGCGAGGTATAACCAAAATAAAACCTGCTAACGTTAATAACATTACAACGGAAAAGGTAACGGGAAATGCTACAAAAAGTAACGGAAAATGTAACGGAAAACGTAACAGAAAACCTAGAGAACGGAAAAGAAATTTGACCATCCAATAGACTAAAAAACGCTAACCGAACAATAAAAAGGGAATATCTGATTAAATACAGCACGTTTTTGTTCCAATTTTTAAGAACTAGTGAATGCAGTCACTTCTCGAGTCAAGGAACTAGCCAAATACGCAAGACCCCGAGCTCAAATGTTTATGAGGACCACCAAGTTAAGGGAGACTCAGAAAAGGGATCTAGATATTTTAAAATCAACCCGAAAGTCTCCCACAGAAGGAAGAGGAGACACTCAATCAGAAAACAATAGATTGATAATCGACAAACCATTGGAGCCGACCTCAGTCAACGAGAAGCAGGAAAATGGGGAACACATTAATTACAAGCAACTTTAAATCAGAGGCGAGAGAGCAAGCGGATTGAATAGAAAGAAACTGACAATCCGCCAGGGCTAAAAAATAAACTGACCAGCCCAACAAACCTAACAAATTTTGCTTATGTTTATTTGATGTTAATTTCCATTCATTCAAGTTCTTTGTTTCTTCTGTCAATAGGCTTCCACGTGGAGTGACACATTTGACATGCAAACCTTTAGTATACATCTTTGAGAACTGGCATTGTCTGATGTTTTAAGCTGGATATAGATCACTCATTTCGCTAGCTGATGCGCCAGAAGACAGTTGAAAACCAACGTTTTATTTCATCTCTTTAACATCAACTGGGATTCGTAACATGGCGCTGCGAATAAAATGAACAACACGTTCAAACAAAACTCAAAAATGTTGCAAATGCCATTATTTTGAAATTCTTACGGTCAAGGGCCAACATTGTCCACTTCAGCGTACTGGGACCCCTATAAACAAATTATGATATCATTTTATCAATTGGACCCAGACAGGATAATTGAAATGAACAACGATAGTTGCAACTCAATGTTTTACTTTATCTCTTTGACACTAACTAAGATTCATAACATATTTCATCAATAAGTTATTCAATAAACTAAAAATTATTGCAGCTAGATAATGAATTTTAATTTTTTGTGTAATGAAACAAAATTAATACTAAACAAATGCTACAATAATGATACTATATTGAGCAATTGTGTTCAAAAAAGCAGAATAGTCGCGGAGAATGCGTAGAGTTTTAGTAAAGTTTCCGTCAAAACCGATGCAACTCTTAGTGGTCAATACATTGATTGTGTTGCAATTTTCTCAGAATAGTTTTCTGCTTGGATGGGGGTCTGTTAACAGCTTAATTTTTTTTCGCTGCCGACGGAAGGTTGAGAAAAGACTTTTTCTATGCTTACAGCTATCAGCCGTATTTCTTACAACAATTCTACGCGATCAACGCCTTCATCTCTAAAAATTGCACAAGTTCCCAGTAAAAATAGAATGAAGCCCAAATCAATTGGTGAAGTCATGACCCGTGTCCGACCAAATTCCAATCCCGGCCTTTTTTGCTATCATCGGAGTCCCAAATTAAGTTTTGATAGTCTTCCTCCCGAATAAGGTGGGCTACAAAGTTCGTTCCAAAGTACAAAGATCCATTTCATTTGAACAATAACACAACGATATCACTGAAATTGTCTCAGTTTGCCTATGGTTACTTTTAGTAGGGGAGGTTGGTAATATTAGTTACCTCCCCCCACAAATTTTTTTGGTGGTCAGGGTTGACCGTCATAATAGAGTCTTAGCAGTCGTACAGGATCACACAAAAAAGTGGCTCCAAATATGCTTTATTTGATTTTCCTTGAGCTAGTGATAGAGCCCTGATGGCAAACCTCTTCTTTTATATGCAAATGTAGTATATTTGCATACATATGCAAAGGTTTTTCGTTTTTCAATGTCACATGACAACTAAAATCAAAAGTTGCTCGTTTCTAACTTAAATTTCAACTTAAAGCAGAAGCAAGATATCCCTTCAGTCAATACAGTTAATTGAATTATGAGACGTTGAGCGGGTGAATTGTGAAGTATCATCTGACATTTGATCATTCGTCCTGCTGTGAAATCTTCAATAATGTTGGGTGGTTATCTGGAACATATCATCATATTTATCAGGTTATTAATAGTCAATGTTTGGCTAAAGAAGACGCACGCCTTAAATTAGCAATCTGATATGAAAAGAAAAAAGTATTCATATAAAGGTTTTCTTCATTTCCTTTCTTAAAACAATTGTTTCTGTGAAATTGTTTCTCAAAATTAAGTTTGATAAGAAACGTATAGTGTTTTTAATCATGGGTTTTTAAACGGCGGCCTTTTTGCTTAGCAGATTTGATGTGAATCTATCCAACACAACTTGAGACAAGTTTACCCTAATAAAATTGGTTCTAATATCTTAGGTATTTACAGCTATTTACCCAATTGTTGCTAAATCGCAGATAAATTTGAATTAGATTAGCTGCATATTGTTTTCCGACATTGCATCTTGAATTTCTTCGTCTATAGCACCATCATTGTCTTGTCTCTATAAACAGAAAACTAAGATATATTCCAGTTTCATTATCTGCCAGTGACACAAAGAACTGGATTGCGTAGGTTGTTCCCACAGAGAAAATTCAAGAATTTTGTATATTTTTCCAAACCATTCGATATGCTATCGAGAACACTTAACCTATGTCTTCAAAGTAAATATTTTGCAAAGTTATTTCACTAGATCAATACTCTGCGCAAACTTTGAATTAAATTTTATGGGTCAATAGGATACGTTTTACTGTTTTTGGTTCTTTTATAACATTGTTTTCTAAACTTTTTTGCTTATTTTCAAAAGAAAACTCTTTCGCTCGATTGTTTGGACTCGAAGCTTGAGAGAACATTTGCTTGAATGCGATGCAGCGGAACTCAATATTAAACTGAACTGTTCTTGTATTTTATTCACGAAAATTTATCATTTGGTAGCGAATCAAAATTGCAAACATGAAAAGAAAAGAAAGTTTGATCATTTTTTCTTTTTAGCAGAAAAAATAAAGAATTTGTTTCAAGTCATCAAAAATTTACGCCTTTTTAACGTTTTAGCGCATTTATTTTTTGCTGAGCGCAATGGTTGAAATACAAAAATTATTTTATATGTAGTCTTTCCTGGCGAATGTAATTTTCCATTAATATTATTTTGATTTATTATGCTTCAAGTTCGAAGCTAAAATATAATTCTGAGCGATCCTTATCATTTTCTATTCACAATTTCCGTCATTTTCCCTTCTAGGAGACTAATCAACTACATGTTGGTTCAAAAATGAGATACCAAAGCTTGTAAACCTGCTTTACTTTCGTTTATTTATGATATTATTCATTTCAGAGAATTTTTAAAACTGTTTTTATGAAACAAGGCATACATCAGCATCATTCTCGAATCGCCATTTAATGATTATCGTTTATCACAATCAATGGCTTCAGACATTAACTGTTCGGATTAGAGTCAACAAGGAGGCTCGGTAATGTGCGTTCGCACATAAAGTTCCGACCCCGTTTATCCTTATTTTTGACTTAAATGTCTACCAAATGAGGAACAGATAGAAAACCCCCAAAAGTTCAAGTATTTTTCAAAAAAAAATGCGTATGAGAAAAACGCAGATAACTCAATGGAGTGAAAAAGTACCCCATCAGATTACCAAGAAAGCAATTCAAGACGAACAACAGATTCAAACAACAATAACAGCAAACATTAATTATATCCAAAAATTTGTGTACATTAAAAAGAAATTATTATCAAGGTCAAAATATATTCAAATAAAACAAACTAAACAAATTAATGTGTACTTCACTAGAAAACTAGAAAAGATATTGGACCACTCCATAATAAAGCTCGGTAACAATTAGACAAAAAAAGAACAAACAGCAAAATTAAAAAATTGGCTTAAATTTAAAATTTTATTAATTTTGAAGTAATGAAAACCATTAAATAGCAATTGAAAACATCCAAACTGTTTATGATCACATACGTTTCTATACGAGGGCAGACATTAAGACCTGTCTTCATTCATTTTTTATGCGGTTCTACAAAGATTGACAAATAGAGACAACGAACACAAAGTAGAACTTGCGAGAAAACGCTGTCGAAGCCATAAAACCACTTTTTTGCCGCTCAAAATATCATTAATTGAGCTTCCCTCGAACACCAATAATGTGGTATGTGAGCTTTCTTTAATGAGAAAAAGTAATAATTAGACAAAAAAGAGAAAAAAAGGGGCAAAATTAAGCTATAATTTTGTATTTGTCTAAACAATAATTTTCAATGTCATGAAAGCCTTTAGCTACAAAACGATATGGTAAGACGATTCGTTTATTTGTCCAAATGAAGCGCTTGAGACCTTCATTGGGACGAAAAATTTTGTTTACGAATTTTTCATGAAAAACCCGTGCGGAAGCCAGTAAATTCATAACGAAATCTTCAAAACAATGGATTTTTGTAAAATTGCACCTTCACTCGACGACAATAATTTCATATGTAAAATTTAATAAACGGGACTAGGTAACAAAAAAAGAACAAAGTTAAACATAAACAAAATAAACAACCTATGCTATCTACTCAAATCAATTGTTTTCAAAGTCATGAAAGTCCTATTCTATCCACTCAAATCATAACATAAACTCATTTATTTCTCCACTAAAAATCAATCAGACTTGTCGAAATAAAGGAAATTTCTTAGAGTACAAAGACAAAGTGAAAACCACAGTTGAAGACAAATGTACAAAATTCGGTTAAATTCCTCGAGAAAGGATATTCTCAATGGAAGTGAAGGTGGGAATAGCTCCCTTTTGTAGTTTACAAAAATAGTGTTAGTTGTTTTTGGGTTGTTCTTCCGGCAAATCTAATCAAAGTGGACGCAAGAAGCTTATTTTCAACAACTTTTGATGAAAAAGGCTGCATTTTTAAATATTCAGCCGAAATTTTGCTCGAAAAAATTTAATCAAAATAATCAGCTAACTTTTATTGTTTTCAAGAATAGCATCAACAGTACTACTTTAAACAATTTTTACATTTTTTAGCAAAATTGACGAAATTTTATACAAAAATTCCGGAAAATGTGAATGAAAATAACGCAAATCGGTCCAATATTCACAAAAAATTATACCACGATAACTCGCTCTAGAAAACGAAATTCAAAAAAGTCTTTTTAATTCCATTTTCTACGCTCGACGGGCTTTTTAATGATATCACTCAAATCTCTCTGCGATGAATATATTGATCGGCCAAAAAGTTGTCTGAACAAAAAAACCCAGTGGAGTATATAGTTCCTCCCCTCTCAAGAGGGGTCGGAACAACAAGTTCTTTATACTAACAAGAGCTGAGAAAGGCAGTGTATTGCGGTCCTCGGTATCTTTTGTTATATTTTTGTCTCATGTAACTGATGTTTCAACCCAAGAAAGTTTCAAAATGGGAAAAAAGCAAGTAAACATAATTTCTTTGTGGAAGGTGTTGAAAGAAATTGGAATGCAGTCAAATGGATACGAGCTACTGTTTGGAGAAATTAATTCAGATTAAGTTGAATCATTTAATTATAAAATTTCATTTTTTCAATTCGTCTTTCTTCCATAACTTTAAAAAGTAATCTTTCGTAAATTAGATTGGATCATCCATCGCATTTCAATCATACTTGCATTTAAAAAATGTTTTCCTCTTGAATTCGCAAAAATGTTTTTTTTTGCACATTCTATTTACAGCAAATAATTGCAAATTTTAAAAAGATTCAAAGCAAATTCATCTTATCTATATTTGCGAGTTGGATGCTCATTGAAGAATTAGATAACCAAGCAACAAGGGTTTGTGATTAACATTTCCAAATAGATTTAAAAATTAGAATGGTCTTTGAGGATTTTTTTTGTTGTACAAAATTATTTAAACACAAATACAGACAAACAGGAAACGGCAGAAAACAATTATGTTAACATCAGTCATTCCACGACATTACTCCATAGGACGTAGATTGTAATTTTTTTGAAACAAAATTATGTTGTAGCCCTGAAGTCGCTTATGTGCGTCAAATAGACGATTTTTCATTACCTGATTAGTGAAGTATAATGCATCGCGGTCATCTGTCCCATCGGAGGGACTCTCTTCTTGTTGCCTCTAAAGACACTATATAGTTTGCTTATTGAATAAATATCATTACGAAACTTTGTCATGAACAAATTGGCTTAAATAATAGGCGAGTGATTTTTAGTTGGATTAGTAGTCGAAATCCGTTTTATAGTCTTTAAACATGGGTCAAAACTCTTCTGAGTCGAGTAGCCATACGCTTTTGTTTTTGCCGCTTTTGAGTTGTAGTGGCTTTATAATGGAATTAAGTATATTCGTCTTATGTTTAATCGAAAGGAAAAGTGAAGGAATGTGTCAGGACAAAGTACCCAATGCACCAAAATACCCAAATTATTCGCAAAATGTCATCCTTAAATTAAGTAAAACTTCTGTTTAGCAAAATAACTGTTAAGCTCTGTTTAGAGCAAGATAATCTATTAATTAAAAACATTTAGCAACTTCTTAGTTTAAGCTCTTCAGGGATTATTGAGCCAAAAGATCCAAAACAAATAAATTGAGTATTATGGCATTGGGTGTACTTGGCACAATGATTTCCGCATAAAATCTGATATCATATAAAGTGCCAATCAATACACAGCAATGGACTGTAATGACCATTTTTGTCTGCACATAGTTTTTTAGCTTTATTGGTCTGTGTCGTTTTTCAATCACAAAGTCCGTCGTAGGGGCCGATCAACTGGACAACGTTTCAACATGACTGTGAATTTTGTTTCAACTGACAATTGCATGCGTTCATAATGTTAATCCTCGCTAAACATTGACCATTTCGAATATTTTATCCATAATCTAGTCACAAGCATCCGTAATGACTAAACTAAACGAGATATTAAGAAGAAAGAACTATGCGGACCATTCTTTCATGGCGATGCTTCTCACGAGTTGTAGAATGTTATCCGGAAACAATGGGCTGGTTATCGCCTCGACACACGCTTTGAAGCGTGCCCACCGTATCGTCAACTGGGACTCAATAATCAGCGTATATTAACAGTTTGAATGTAAGTTTGTTAACTTAACTTCCTTAGCCTAATACTGCCACTATTAGCCTAATTGTTGTGCATGATAATTAAAACGCTATTAATGTCACTTTCGTTTCAGTACCTCAAAGTGTGATAGGAAAGCCACAAGCAAGTACTCCACTTTGTGCAGGAACGTCCTTTGGGAGTGAGTCTTTTTTAAAAAGAGATTTTTCACTAAAAGTTGCTTAAGTTATAAAATCCTGACTTTTCTCTTACCTTTTTGCTCTTAGCCTTCGCTCTTTAAAAGCTCTTTTAAATATACGCCTCATCAGTTCTAGCTTTTTAAGTCGTTTAAGTTAGAGATTCTAGCTTTTTAAGTCGTTTAAGTTAGAGATCCCGTTCATTCGTTTACGAGTTTTTAAGTTGTTTTCCCCAATGGGGTAGAACACTTTCCCTTCAATAATAGCCCCAACCGGAAGCGAAAATCGAAACATGTATTCCTCTGCGATTCAAAACGGTCTTTCAAGAGTAACAGCTTCCAACGACTTCCAAATCATGCAAATTATTCCTCCATTCACTAAATCGAGGCTTGCAAACACAGGAGCTTTGAACGATGCTAACATTCAATGTGCGAAATCTATTCTGAAAGAGTTACCACAAAAAGTACGATCTCAAATAACCATTAGCAAAACATTCGCGCAGGTAAGAGACAAAACACTGCACACACTGACCGTTACTTCTCCTCCAACTGTTAGAACGCAATATAATTCGATCAGATCGCGAGGCCTCAATTTACTAGGCAAATCTGTATTTCCAATGGGCAAGCATATCCTCAACAAAGAAAGAAGTTTCTACCCCAGAAGATACAATATTAAATTTGTAAATCTTCCTTACGTTTGTTCGGATACCGAAACTCTTAATTTGATCGAACTCCCAGAATAGAGCACAACCAGACAATCAATCGCATGAAAGTAAATATTGATGGGGACCTTATTTTCGACGGATATGCAACTTTAAATGTTACTGTCCACAATGCTAATGAAGAGGAGAAGCTAGGAAAATGGTCCTATCAGAACAAAAATGCCGAGTTCAAAGACTGGAATGGCCTAGAAATCAAATTCCATGTTCCCGCACTTCATAGCTGTAGTTTTTGCGAAGAAAAAAGCCGCCAATATATTGGAAACCACAAAGACTGGTGTGTCCTATGGCAAAAAGAAATGCACAAAGTTAAAATGCAAAACCGTCAAAATGTAAGCACAGAAAAGCAAAACATCCATCTGAAAACACAAGAACAAATCCTGACAACACTCAGGAACAAGAAATGTTTGATCAAGACTCTTTTGGCAATCTAACTATAGACGAAGAAGAAATTCAAGAAACGTTTGTTGAAGAAATTTGTAGCGGATCAACAGAAAGCCCTGAAATGTGTACCAAAGCAACAGAAAGCACAAAAACCACAGAACAAATTTATTCTTCGTCTAACCAAATTTCAACTGAAAAACAAAGCAACGACATTATGAAATCAAACTCTCCAAAAAGACGTAATTCATCAATCTTTGAGCCTCTCAAAGGTGTTGTTTTGAAACAATACAGAACAGTCAACAAACAGACACAAAACCATCAACGAAAGCAACAGAGCACTGAAATACCAAGACATTTTCTGAACACTGATTGGCATAGAAAGAAAAACGAATTGAACAACAACAGCAAATGATTGAGCAAAAAAATTCCAGCTTGAATTCCTGTGGCATTAAGAGCCCGAAAAACTTTTTCTCGATAATTGAAAAGTGCTACCATCTAACTCGAGGAACCTATTTTTGTCTACGTGTTCAAGAAACGAAAATCCTCGCTCTACCTCGCTCACATGAAGCAGTTCTTGAACAGTACAATTTGAGCTACCATCTAGTACCGGCAATAAACAGCAGTGGCGGTTTAATAACAATTTGGAGCGAAAAAATCAAGACCAACGAACAAAGATTTAAAGCAAGAGATCATTCAGCAGTAACATTTCCAAATTTAAACTTTGTCTCAATCAATACGTATTTAAATCCAAACGATTACACAACAAAGCTTAAACAATTAAATTCAAGCCTCACTAAAATTGAACCTGGAAGATTTGTAGTTTTAACAGGAGATTTCAATGCTTTTAACCATGATCCAAGAAAAACCTCAAACGCTCTTAGAATTGAAGATGACTGAATAAAGCGATTCGCTAAGCTAAAGCCGGTCATTGAGAAAGCGCTCCTTTTTGATATAGCTGTTGAACTAGACGTCCAAGATTTCACACATTATGATAAGAGAACATTATCTTTCTCGCGCATAGATTATTTCTTTACTAATCATCTCAATTACAGTAACATGAAAATACATAGAAATAATCTCTCAGATCACATGCTTTTCAAGCTAAGCAACAAAATTGAAGAAAAAGAACGTCAGAGCTTTTGGAAATTGAATTACACTATACTAGTAGAAAATAAAAACTATATCAGAGAAGAACTGAAACAATTTGGTGATCTTTATCCGATTGAGGACACATATGAAGAGTTGGTGTGTCATATACGTGATGTATGCCAAGCCTTAGCGAGTGATAAGTCCCGAGTGATAAGTTCAAAGATGAAAGGCAGCTTACTTGAAGAAAAGGAACTAAGAGAAAAAATTCAGCAAGGTAAATCAGACCAAACCATTTTAAATCGATACAATGCAACACTATCCCAAATCAACAAGCACGAGAATAACAAATAACGACTAAGCTTTAAACACTTTAAAAAATTGATGCAATCCTGTGAAATTGGTAATTCCAGAGATCTCAAAACATGGTCGAAAACTAAAAACAGCACAAATAGTATTACATCATTGAAAGTTGGTGACACTGTAACAAGTAATCAAGAAGAAATCATTAAAATACTTGAGAATCATTTCTCAAAACTATAAAAGTAAAAAGAAATCGTCATTTGAAACTTTGCTTGATCAACTGCGGGACCAAGAAACTGAAATGACAACAGAAAACGAAATCACTTTAGACGAAGTGAAGAAAGCGATCGACAAACTGAACGAGATAGTTCACCAGGATCAGACGGTATTACTTCTAGTTTTTATAAATTATTTAAAAGAGAAATGGCTCCCATATTGAAAAAAGTTTTCAACAATGTGGTGAACACCAATAGACTTCCAGACAACCACCAAATTGCAAAATTGAAACTCCTTCCAAAAAGCGAAAACTCCAGAACAGTAGACGAGTTCAGACCCATAAGCCTGCTGAACACTGACTTAAAAATTCTGCCGCATGTTTTGGCTAACAGGCTAATCAAAAACCTCCAAGAAGTAATTGGTCAACATGAACACGCCTACCTGAACAAACGACAAATTAATACAGCACTGATGGAGGTACGCAAAGCCCAAAAATAAATGAATAACAGTAAATGCATCGTGAATCTAGACTTCTCGAAAGGTTTCGACAAAGTAGATAGGGATTATATATTCGCTGTTCTCGATAGAATAGGTGTAGATAATTTTACAAAGTCTGCAATCAGAACAACATATAAGTAAACCAAAGCAATTATTGAGATCAAAAGCTACCTCTCCCAGACAATTGCTCTCAAACTTGGAGTAAGACAAGGGTGTCCTCTATCAGCTTTGCTTTTTATTCTTGCTATTGAGCCGTTATTTTGCTCTGTTGACAACTCAACTCACATCAAGGGTTTCGTAAATGCCAAAACTGTTGCCTATGCTGATGGCATTACATGCCTAGTTCATGAATCACCGAGTGAAGTCCTCTTTGATATTGTGAAAGATTTTTGTGATCAAACCCAGCTGGAGATTAATTTAAAAAAGAGCGAAATCCTATCTACTAACAATATTCCCTTTTATAAAACTGTGCGATCAACAAAAATCCTTGGTATAGTATTCCACGCTGACAAATCTCAGCCAAAAGTTCTTGGTCTCCTGAAAACACAAATAGCCATCTACAGTCGTTTTATTTCACGAGCAAAAACACTGAAAGCCAAGAAAAATATTATCGAAAAATTCATTTTTCCAAAATTCTTTTACTATGCTCGACACACAGACACGACCATGAAAAGCTTGGGAATTATGCAGAACCTCGTTAACAGCCTTTTGAAAGCCGGACAGAAAATGGAAATTAGAAGCGTAGTCCTATACCAGTCATCAGCTAGAGGCGGGATCTCCCTTCCACACATGATTTCAAAAGTTGTTTCAGCAAAACTTTTTGACGAATTTAATTCATCTGACGAGAACTCGATCATTTTTTCGAAAGAACTATTCATTTTAATAAATTCGTTAGAGCATAAAATTGTCCAGAACGAGAATGTTCTACTTCTAATCAAAAACAACAGAGAATCCTCGCTCAGGTTACATAATCACATGAATACAAAAGAAATCTACTGGTACATAATCACTGAAATTTTCCACTCAAATTTTTTTGAAAATCGTTTACGCAAAGCTGTCATTAAATACAACTGTTCAACGGAAAAATTCACCCACTTTTGTGAAGATATTTGGAAAATAAACAAGCTCTTACCTCAACAGCAAATATCGTTGTATCGACTAGCATTCAACTGTCTTGTTGACAAACAAGTTAGAAGGCTGAAAAATTTCTCTGACTCGCCGTTTCTGTGAAAACAAATTTTAAACATCTGAACACTTAGTTTTTGAATGCGAAAAATTAACTGCAGCATGAACTTTATTACAATTGACAAACTGGCGTGAGATATTTGTCCATATGAGAGTCGAAACTCTACGATTTACTGCAAGTGTTTTAAACGGATCATGGCAAGAAGCTCTTAAGCAAAATAAAAACTATTTAAACTTTTTTTTCAATCTGTAATGCTGTTTCGATTAAGCTATTTTTGTAATGTACAGTTAGCATTTGTAAATACCTTCTTCTGAATTTATTAAAAACCTAATTGTTGTGTAAAGCCCCATTGTTGTGTTTGACCCTAACCTTGTAATTTTTTGTAAAACTTCATCTGTGTAACCTATGAAACCTGCTGAATTAGTTTAAATTATTTGTAAATACCAACTGTAACGCTTCATCAATGGAACCTGCTGAATTATTTTAACTTCTTTGTAATTACCAACTGTAAATAATAGCATCTGAATTTATTCTTTAAAAACCTAATACTGCCAATAATGATTAATACGCCGTTATTGTCACTTTCGGATCAGTACCTCAAAGTGCTACAGGAAAGCCACAAGCAAGTACTCCATTTTGTGTAGGAACGTTCTTTGGGAGTGAGACTTTTATAAAAATAGATATTTCACTAAAAGTTGCTAAGGATTTTAAATCCCGACTTTTTCTCTGAAGTAGCGACATTTTCTGTTACCCTTCTTCCAGTTTAATTTCTCACCTTCGAAAGTCTTAAGCTCAAAAGTCTCTAAACCCTGACTTTTTTGTATAATTTTTCGTTAAATTTTATTTCTTATCTTCAAAAGTCTTAAGCTCACTTTTATGCCTTCCTGGCACAATTTGCTTCAAGTTCCCGAAACGGCGCTGGCCGAAATGAGCCAGTTGAGTGCATTGCTCTCTGATGCACTAGACATTGCAGACGAAACATCACAAAATGAACAAGACTTCGTTCAAGTCAGAAGCAAAGGCAAGCGAACCCGAAATTATCCAAAAATCAATTCTGAAACAATCAGACCAGTTAAGAAAACGATTAATCCAAGACACACGTTCATTTTGCCCGTTCGATGAAAAATAGTTTTCCTCAACTCAAAATTAATTGCATTAGGGAACTTCCAATCAACAATGACTTCTTTATCCGACCCGAAGACGATAGTTCAAGAGAATGTGTGATGAACTCCTCAAATCTACAACTTGTTTTTCCGAACATTTCCCTTACAGCAAAAAACACTCCGCCAAGAGCCAAATATAAACCCAGTTTTGTAATTTTAAATGTTCATCATAGCATACAAGAAAACGAAGTGAATCAAGAAATTCTCAACAACAATGCAATGAGTATTATCAAGGTGCTTCGGATAACAAGCAGGGCCAAAACGAAAATCATCGCTCTACCTCGCTCACATGAAGCAGTTCTTGAAGAGTACAATTTGAGCTACCATCTAGTACCGGCAATAAACTGCAGTGGCGGTTTAATAACAATTTGGAGCGAAAAAGCAAGACCAACGAACAAAGATTTAAAGCAAGAGATCATTCAGCAGTAACTTTTCCAAATTTAAACTTTGTCTCAATCAATACGTATTTGAAATCAAACGATTACACAACAAAGCTCAGACAATTAAATTCAAGCCTCACTAAAATTGAACCTGGAAGATTTGTAGTTTTAACAGGAGATTTCAATGCTTTTAACCATAATCCAAGAAAAACCTCAAATGCTCTTAGAAGTGAAGATGACTGAATAAAGCGATTCGCTAAGCTAAAGCCGGTCATTGAGAAAGCGCCCCTTTTTGATATAGCAGTTGAACTAGACGTCCAAGACTTCACACATTATGATAAGAGAACATTATCTTTCTCGCGCATAGATTATTTCTTTACTAATCATCTCAATTACAGTAACATGAAAATACATAGAAATAATCTCTCAGATCACATGCTTTTCAAGCTAAGCAACAAAATTGAAGAAAAAGAATGTGGTCAGAGCTTTTGGAAATTGAATTACACTATACTATTAGAAAATAAAAACTATATCACAGAAGAACTGAAACAATTTGGTGATCTTTATCCGATTGAGGACACATATGAAGAGTTGGTGTGTCATATACGTGATGTATGCCAAGCCTTAGCGAGTGATAAGTCCCGAGTGATAAGTTCAAAGATGAAAGGCAGCTTACGTGAAGAAAAGGAACTAAGAGAAAAAATTCAGCAAGGTAAATCAGACCAAACCATTTTAAATCGATACAATGCAACAATATCCCAAATCAACGAGCACGAGAATAACAAATAACGACTAAGCTTTAAACACTTTAAAAAATTGATGCAATCCTGTGAAATTGGTAATTCCAGAGATCTAAAAACATGGTCGAAAACTAAAAACAGCACAAATAGTATTACATCATTGAAAGTTGGTGACACTGTAACAAGTAATCAAGAAGAAATCATTAAAATACTTGAGAATCATTTCTCAAAACTATAAAAGTAAAAAGAAATCGTCATTTGAAACTTTGCTTGATCAACTGCGGGACCAAGAAACTGAAATGACAACAGAAAACGAAATCACTTTAGACGAAGTGAAGAAAGCGATCGACAAACTGAACGAGATAGTTCACCAGGATCAGACGGTATTACTTCTAGTTTTTATAAATTATTTAAAAGAGAAATGGCTCCCATATTGAAAAAAGTTTTCAACAATGTGGTGAACACCAATAGACTTCCAGACAACCACCAAATTGCAAAATTGAAACTCCTTCCAAAAAGCGAAAACTCCAGAACAGTAGACGAGTTCAGACCCATAAGCCTGCTGAACACTGACTTAAAAATTCTGCCGCATGTTTTGGCTAACAGGCTAATCAAAAACCTCCAAGAAGTAATTGGTCAACATGAACACGCCTACCTGAACAAACGACAAATTAATACAGCACTGATGGAGGTACGCAAAGCCCAAAAATAAATGAATAACAGTAAATGCATCGTGAATCTAGACTTCTCGAAAGGTTTCGACAAAGTAGATAGGGATTATATATTCGCTGTTCTTAAGCTGTCATTAAATACAACTGTTCAACGGAAGATCTAACCCACTTTTGTGGAGATATTTGGAAAATAAACAAGCTCTTACCTCAACAGCAAATATTGTTGTATCGACTAGCATTCAACTGTCTTGTTGACAAACAAGTTAGATGGCTGAAAAATTTCTCTGACTCGCCGATTTGCAGTTTCTGTGAAAACAAATTTTAAACATCTGAACACTTAGTTTTTGAATGCGAAAAATTAACTGCAGCATGAACTTTATTGGCGTGAGATATTTTTCCATATGAGAGTCGAAACTCTACGATTTACTGCAAGTGTTTTAAACGGATCATGGCAAGAAGCTCTTGAGCAAAACAAAAACTATTTAAACTTTTTATTCAATCTGTAATGCTGTTTCGATTAAGCTACTTTTGTAATGTACAGTTAGAATTTGTAAATACCTCCTTCTGAATTTATTAAAAAGCTAATTGTTGTGTTAAGCCCCATTGTTGTGTTTGACCCTAACCTTGTAATTAGTTGTAAAACTTCATCAGTGTAACCTATGAAACCTGCTGAATTAGTTTAAATTATTTGTAAATACCAGCTGTAGCGCTTCATCAATGGAACCTGCTGAATTATTTTAACTTATTGTAATTACCAACTGTAAATAATAGCATCTGAATTTATTATTTAAAAACTTAATACTGCCAATAATGATTAATACGCCGTTATTGTCACTTTCGGATCAGTACCTCAAAGTGCGACAGGAAAGCCACAAGCAAGTACTCCACTTTGTTTAGGAACGTTCTTTGGGAGTGAGACTTTTATAAAAATAGATATTTCACTAAAAGTTGCTAAGGATTTTAAATCCCGAATTTTTCTCTGAAGTAGCGACATTTTCTGTTACCCTTCTTCCAGTTTAATTTCTCACCTTCGAAAGTCTTAAGCTCAAAAGTCTCTAAACCCTGACTTTTTTGTATAATTTTTCGTTAAGTTTTATTTCTTATCTTCAAAAGTCTTAAGCTCACTTTTATGCCTTCCTGGCACAATTTGCTTCAAGTTCCCGAAACGGCGCTGGCCGAAATGAGCCAGTTGAGTGCATTGCTCTCTGATGCACTAGACATTGCAGACGAAACATCACAAAATGAACAAGACTTCGTTCAAGTCAGAAGCAAAGGCAAGCGAACCCGAAATTATCCAAAATCAATTCTGAAACAATCAGACCAGTTAAGAAAACGATTAATCCAAGACACACGTTCATTTTGCCCGTTCGATGAAAAATAGTTTTCCTCAACTCAAAATTAATTGCATTAGGGAACTTCCAATCAACAATGACTTCTTTATCCGACCCGAAGATGATAGTTCAAGAGAATGTGTGATGAACGCCTCAAATCTACAACTTGTTTTTCCGAACATTTCCCTTACAGCAAAAAACACTCCGCCAAGAGCCAAATATAAACCCAGTTTTGTAATTTTAAATGTTCATCATAGCATACAAGAAACGAAGTGAAGCAAGAACTTCTCAACAACAATGCAATGAGTATTATCAAGGTGCTTCGGATAACAAGCAGGCCCACCGAAAAACCAACGAAACTAATTCGCGTGATAACTGGTTGCTCAAACCATGTAACAGTCGCAGTCAATCATGGCGTTAAAAAGGGCTTGGTATTCCACCGCTGCGAACCAAATGAAGAACCACCTCACATTAAACAGTGCTTCAAATGTCAAAAGTTTGGTCATTCTGCAAGCGATTTTAAAGACGAATTGAGATGTTTACGATGTGCAGGCAAAAACACTGTAACAAGTTACAGTTAATCAAAAGAACAGGCAATATGTGCAAACTGAGGTGATTAACACGGAACAGTGTATAGAGGCTGTCCCGCATATCAAAACGCCGTGACCGAAGCAAAAAAACAGAAACAAGGAACCAAAATATTCAAGTGCCATTTCAAGGAAAGATATTCAAATCACGCAGTCAATAACAACTACAAACATTACTGTCTTAGTTGCTGAAGCTCTCAAATAAACAAGAAACAGCTTCAATAAGTTGTCCTTTAGCGATATAATCAGCGTCGTTGGCAGCTGTGCCTCCAGTGTGTATAACGGAAGAATAGATGGACAAGAGATTCACTATAATATCAGGAAGATAAACCTGTTGCAAACTGTTAACACAAACATGATTGAGTCTAGCAGCCAACAAAACCTTCGACATGGACCATCTTAAATTTTTACAAGGGAACTATCGCGGAATAGAAAACAAATTTCATTTATTGTTCTTGTTTCTGACAAAAGAAAAAAATTGACATTGTGTGTTTAAATGAAGTCAAGAAATGGCAAAAACGTTTCGTACATGAAAAAGGTTTTATTGCAACAGAAGCAATAGCAAGCAGTTTTCATGGGTCTGTTATCATTGCAAAGAGGGGGATAAAGGTTAAAGAGGTCCGAACAATTTTATCGAGAAAAACCAGTAACGGACAGGCTTTAGAGGTAATTGGTGTAAGTGTGGAAACACCAATCATTGGAAACTTATAGATAATACATGTATAGAATTCACCCAATCAAAATCTTAATTTTAATGAATTATTTGACACAAACATCCAGAACTGGTTCGTCTGTGGCGATTTCGATTCTCCTCATTAGGAACTCAACTGTACATAAAACACCGAAATCGGCAAAAAATGGCCTGAAATAATTGATGAAGAAAATTATAAACTATTGAACAACGGCTATTCAACCTATCAATCTAAACGACATAAGCCAGAGCTTGCTTGATTTACATTTCTGCAGCCTTTCAGTCTTTAAATATTTTGACAATTTTCAAGTAACAGAAGCAGCAACATCTCAGCATCACTTACCTCATTGAAGCTGAAACTTCTAACAGAACTCGAGTTAAAAGCAAGATTCAATTTTAAGAAGTTCAAAAATATGCAAAAATCAAATACAAAAAATCCTGCTTGTACCCACCAAAGTATTCAAACAAAGACAACCTGAACGAAATAAACCATTACCTCATCAAACTAATTCTTCATAAGTCAATCAACCAATCCTACGTAAATAATACAAATCATAAATTTAGTCCAAAGATAATCAATCTAACCAAGCAAAAGAAAAAGATAAGGAGGCAACTAAAAAGTGCAAAGCATGACAATTTCTATCGACTGAGAAGAGAAATCAATTTCTTGTAAAGAGAAATTAGAAGGGCATTCAAACGTTCGGACAGAAGACAAAAGAGAAAGCTAATTGACACAGCGAATCAAGCAGGAAATAAGGGTTCTATTAACGCCATCACCAGCGATAAACAATAGTCAAGCTGATCACATTTAAAAAACGTTTGAAGTCAAATTTGCTGTAACTGACCATGAAAAATGTTAAAGGTTCAAAAGCCAACTAATTGAGACAATGAAAAAACACCAGTACGAAAATGAGGATTCGACGGAGTATTTTCTCGAGACTGAACATATCACAAATTTGAATCACAAAACTTTAATTAGAAAGCAATCCAAACGAAATAACTGCAGACAGTTTATTAAACGTTAAAGAATTCAATAAAATTTTGAAGCATACAGATAAATAATGTCCCGGGCCAGACAAATTAAGCTATCAGCTATTGAAGACGCTACCAAAAATCATTAAAACTTTTACATGCATAATAATTTCCTGCTCAGTTAACAGTTCTTGCGTGCCATGCTTTTGGAAAGTTTCACAAGTGGCAATGCTTCCAAAACCACACAAAGATAGAGAGGGAGAAAGCAGAAAATTATAGACCAATTAGCCTTAACAATTGCATTGCAAAGCTATAGGAAAATATTGTTAAAAATCTCATCCTAGGCCACTGTGAAGCGAACAAAATCTTTGGACCACAACAAAGTGTATTGAGCAAACAGATGCACAACTGATTATCTTCATGTTTTAACTCAGCCTATAAGTGAAGCATACCAGTGGCCAGAAAGGTGGGACTCGTCTGCCTCGAGACATCTGTGTAAAAGCTTTTTATGCAGTCTGGAGATTAGGTTTGATTGCAAAACTCAACAAAATCACTATACAGACAAAAATCATCAAATGGGTACTTTTTTCCTCTCAAGTTTACATGAAAACAATAAATAGAAGAAGCGAGAGATTCTCACCAACAGCTGACGTCCCACAGGCTAGGGTTGTGATGCCTATATTGTTCTTAATTTATGTCTCTAACATTCCAGAAACTGCAGCCGAAACCTCACAGTTCGCAGTTGACTTGGCATTATATTACAGGTCACAATCCAGTCATATAATGGAAAACAAACTCCCAGCATCATTCAACAAACTCATAATGTGGTGTAATAGGCTCAAAATCAAAATAAATTCCGCAAAAACAAATTACATGCTATTCAGAAGCCCTTCGAAAAGACAAACAAGCCTAAGCCTAAATATCAACGGACCACAAATTGAAGAAGCGAAAACCATCAAGCTCTTAGGAATAACCATGACGCCACACTTGAATAGGAATTAACACTGTAAAGACATAACAACCAGAGGAAACAAGCAAATCTTCCAGCTGTGGTGTAACCTCAATGTTGAGCAGGAAAGTTTACTTCTGCTGTACAAGAACTGGCTCCGGCCTTTATTTCTATATGCAAACGTTGGCTGGATCAACCAATCGCAAATGGTTATCTGTAACAAGCAAAAAGCGCAAAACTGAGCTCTGAGAGTTTCTTTAAGAAAGCCTCGATGGCATAACGTGCAAAAATTACATGAAGAATCTAACTTACCTACAACAATAAAAACTTGAGATACGACTGACAAAAGACTACATCAAGCACGCACAAAAGAGCAAAATTGAATCAATTCTACGTCTAATAGAAAAGCAATGCCCAAAGAACAATTGCAAAAACACCTTGGACTTTCTGATTGGGTAAACTACCTGACAATCAAGCTTCTGATATTTTTACTGATTTAAAATCAATTTAAGAGTTTCTCAATCACGTATAACAAATCCAATTCAACTTTCAATTCAATCAAATTCCTTTGAATTTAATTCAATTCAAGTCAATTCAGTTCAATTCAATTCAATTCCACTGGTTCAATTCAACTTTCAATTCAACACAAAAATGGTACCGTAAAGGCAATACTTCAGCCAAAACGCGTGTACATTCGCGCAAGGAATCAGCATACGAAATGCAAGAAAAACAGCGGGAATTCAATCCCCCACGCGCCACAGCTGTATCGAGTAAACAGACATAGCTGATTGATTCCCAGCCCTTTTTCTATTTTTAGCTTAATTCAATTTCTTTTTTTCTCTTCTACTTACTAATTCTATCTGTATCTCCCGGACAAAACTTACTTTCCTGCCTAACAATGACCAATATCAACAACAAACGCGGCTAGCCAGAAGCACACAAGGACAAGTAATCACAATCAGCAAAAGCTAGTAGAAATCCTCCACGGTATTTAAAATGGCTTCGTACCCCAGTAACAGTGTACAGTTTAGAACCCATGTCCCAAATTCGAACTAAAAACTCAAGAACTTTTGAAACTGCTATTGTAATAAACTTGATTGTTAAT